>NC_042617.1:592712740-593012740 GCF_901001135.1 Rhinatrema bivittatum | reverse complement strand
ACCAGTAACCCCAAAGGAAAGAATGTAAAGTACTAAACCACACGTATAACGCAAAACCTGCTGTGACAACATCTTATGCTGGAGCCAATGGATGGGAGGATGGTTATTCAGCATCCAGAGTAAATGGTAAGCAAAATAAGTAAATTCCAGCTGGTCGCCTATATTGCCAATGGATGTGGTAGGCCCAGCAATTGAAAATGCTCTCTTCCGAGTAATATCCAAACGTTCGGCTCTATGGAAGGGTCTGTCGAGTAGATTTTGCAAGGAAGAGCGTAATGTTTTGACTGGAATTTAGACATGGAGCGTAGAGCTGATCCAGGTTCAGGAGAATTTGTTGGGTATGATTGTTGCTAATTTGTATTGAATCCGATAGGCGATTAGGAGCCAGTGCCGTGATTCCAGAACAGGAGATATATGCTCATTGATGTGTGTGCCAGATAAAAGGCGAGAAGCTGATTTTGGGTTAGTTGTAATGGTTTTTAAGTGGTTTTGGGAATGCCAGTATACAAAGAATTACAATAATCCAAGCCAGTAAGAATTAAAGCTTGGAGAACTGTAGGAAATCATGTGTATTTAAAAGTGGTTTAATATGACGCAGGAGTAGTATTTTTGCAAAGGAAGCTTGAACAACCGACTTAATACGACCAGTAGTACGCCAAAACTTCGAGCATTATTTGCGATGTGTACACAAAATTGTCAAAATAAAGGAATCCACGAGAGAAAATGGTGGAACATGACCCGTTATCATGACCTGAGTTTTACTGATATGCAACAAGAGTCTGCTGTGTAATATGCAAGCTTTGATGCTAAGAGACATAATGATAAGATACCAAATGTCATGGACCATGATGATTTTAAAGAAAAATAAAAAACTGAATATCAGTGTATAGCTGATAAGTTATGCCAAGGGTAGAAAGCAAAGTACAGAATGGCCTGAGATAAATTGGTGGTTGGCATTCCCCAGTGGGAGATCTCAGCATTTTAACAATGTGCCTCATGTTGCCCGGTGCTTTTCAAGGAGTCTCTATTAAAGAGAGAGCTTCTGTGGGTCTCTCCCTCCAAAGGGAAAGGCCATGGTGGAAGGGTGCCCCTCTCAACAGAGAGGTAATGAAGGAGTGCCCTATCCCAAGAGGAGAGCTGGGTCCCATGCCCAGGCCTCTAGGATGAGGAGTGCAAGACAGATTCCTAATGATCCAGGAGAGAAGGGTTTCTTCAGATGTGGATTTGTAATTTGTAGGGTTAGAAGGAAGACTGCCTAACAAGTGAAGGGCCTTAGGATTGCTGACTGGAAAAACGAATCAGCCAGAGGATCATTTGCTTGTGAGAACTGGAGAAAAGACAAGAGAGAAAGAGTAAGAAAGCAGGTGTCAAGGGACGTTCCTGAACCACACAGCACTGTGCCCAGGGGGTGCAGCCTTTGCCACCATGAGGGATTGAGTTTATATGGGCTTTAATGTCTGTACTAACTGGTGCACTAAACCACAGTCTCCTACATTTGGATTTTGTATTCCCTGCAATCAGTGATCAGTAAAAGACTAGTTTTGGCCAAGATGTACTGTGCGCTTGTGATGTTTTCTGGTATCTTACTGGACTGATTTGCAGAAGAGCTCTAGAGGCAGAGACTGACACCATTTCCCTGTGCAATGGGTACCGCTCTTGCCCATGATCCCCCCTGTGTCTAGGCAAAAGTCAGGGCATGGGTTATATTTAAAAATAAATACATATGAAACAGTTCTGCCCATATTCTAACAACTAAAACTGATTTCTCTTAGTAGAGTTAGTTTTATTTTACCGATTAAGTCTATGTGTAAGAGCTGAAAAATGTGGCGATCTCTTTTATATTTGTTTTGCTTCATAGATCCTACGAGTGACATCACAAAATACAGACGAGGAGCTTGCTGACACTTAAGCGCTGCTAAAATGCATTATAAAAAGCAACGCCTAAAAAAGAGGAATTAAAAATACAAGTAACACCAGGGCAAGATACTCTTGAATGTATTTAGTGCACTCTAAAGGCTAAGGCTGCCTTATATGCACATGCTCCAGAGTCACCAGAGTTAATTCTATAAATTCATTTCTAAAGAGTCTCACTTCCACCAGGTTAATTATGCAGTTAGATTGTGTTTTTCTCCCCTTTACAGCCAGATATTTAATTAGCATGTGAAAAATCAGAGCTTTTAATATACAGTGTCACAGCTCTGCACAAACATTTGCAGTTCTTCAGGTCACAAACACAAAAAGCCAAACCTGCAGCGCCTTTAGCACTTCGACAATTTATTTCACATTGGCATCTGCTGTTATTCACAGAGCAGCTTCCTTGTTTCTTCCTACCAGAGCCACCAAGAGGTTTCTGCACACGAGTAACGAGATCATCTTCTGCAGCGCCCGCGGCTAATTTCAGTCCGGCATTCTTTCTGCGGCCTGATATCTTCCTATTATCCTACCAACAACTATCTAACCCGGGGCAGCTCCAATGGCGCCCCCCTCCCCCCCCAAAAAAAGGTGCAGCATAGGTGAAATCATCAAGAGGGAGGCGTAGCCTGGCCCTCTTGGTGTCTGGGTCAGACTTCCCAGATTATCACTGACACTCTTTCTAGATAACCCCATCACCCGGGGATGTGGGAAAGTGGCGAACGGTGGAAGTCTGCGTGTGCTATTCTCTCTTAGGTCTAGTGCAAGGGTATTAGATGCTCCAGAGAAACCTTACAGCCTTTTCTCCCTCCTTCCCTCCCCACACAATTAAAAATGATGCATTGTTTCCATTTTAAAATGTCTTATTAATCGCTTCCCCAATCTAAAAAGGGAGATTGCACATGGAAAAGGGAAACTCAAAGCAGAATCTTCTGAGACACAACAACATGTATTATATTTCGATGCAATGCAAAAAAGACACTTGGATCTCATATGCTATTAGGACTATTGTAATGTACACTGGGTGTGGTCTTGGCCCACAGAAAGCCAGGAATAAACTGAATTACAATTACAATATAGTAAAACCTTGATATCATAACTGCAAGCACTCAAATAGCAACAACTATAACTATAAAAAGCAACATTGCAAATACTACATCAAGCCCTAAACAGCAATACAAGTCCTAAAAGGAAAAGAGAAAAAAACCAGACTCTCAGCAAATACAGAATAAAGAGACCACAAAACATAAACAAACATGCAAATACTAAACTGGAAATTGCAAGAAGCCAGATTCTGTATGCAGTGCAAACATCAAATACAATCAAGAACCATAAAATAAAAAGAACATGTCAAAGAACACCATCCAATAATTTAAAACATATATGAAAACGTTTATAAAATTACCACATGAATAAAATATTTCAAAACAGCAGGCACATCACATAAGAAAATGCCATACTGAGTCAGACCAAGGGTCCATCAAGCCCAGCATCCTGTTTCCAACAGTGGCCAAACCAGGCCATAAGAACCTGGCAAGTACCCAAAAACTAAGTTTATTCCATGTAACCATTGCTAATGGCAGTGGCTATTCTCTAAGTGAACTTAATAGCAGGTAATGGACTTCTCCTCCAAGAACTTATCCAATCCTTTTTTAAACACAGCTACACTAACTGCACTAACCACATCCTCTGGCAACAAATTCCAGAGTTTAATTGTGCGTTGAGTAAAAAAAAACTTTCTCCGATTAGTTTTAAATGTGCCCCATGCTAACTTCATGGAGTGCCCCCTAGTCCTTTTATTATGCAAAAGAGTAAGTACCTATTCACATTTCCCTGTTCTAGACTTCTCATGATTTTATAAACCTCTTTCATATCCTCCCTCAGCCGTCTCTTCTCCAAGCTGAACAGTCTTAACCTCTTCAGCCTTTCCTAATAGGGAAGCTGTTCCATTCCCTTTATCATTTTGGTTGCCCTTCTCTGTACCTTCTCCATCGCAATTATATTTTTTTTTGAGATGCGGCGACCAGAATTGTACACAGTATTCAAGGTGCGGTCTCACCATGGAGCGATACAGAGGCATTATGACATTTTCCGTTTTATTCACCATTCCCTTTCTAATAATTCCTAACATTCTGTTTGCTTTTTTGACTGCCGCAGCACACTGAACCGATGATTTCAATGTGTTATCCACTATGACGCCTAGATCTCTTTCTTGGGTTGTAGCACCTAATATGGAACCCAACATTGTGTAATTATAGCATGGGTTATTTTTCCCTATATGCATCACCTTGCACTTATCCACATTAAATTTCATCTGCCATTTGGATGCCCAATTTTCCAGTCTCACAAGGTCTTCCTGCAATTTATCACAATCTGCTTGTGATTTAACTACTCTGAACAATTTTGTATCATCTGCAAATTTGATTACCTCACTCATCTTATTCCTTTCCAGATCATTTATAAATATATTGAAAAGCACCGGTCCAAGTACAGATCCCTAAGGCACTCCACTGTTTACCCTTTTCCACTGAGAAAATTGTCCATTTAATTCTACTCTCTCTTTCCTGTCTTTTAGCCAGTTTGTAATCCACGAAAGGACATCGCCACCTATCCCATGACTTTTTATTTTTACTAGAAGCCTCTCATGAGGAACTTTGTCAAATGCCTTCTCAAAATCCAAGTACACTACATATTTCGGTTCACCTTTATCCACATGTTTATTAACGCCTTCAAAAAAGTGAAGCAGATTTGTGAGGCAAGACTAACCTTGGGTAAAGCCATGCTGACTTTGTTCCATTAAACCATGTCTTTCTATATATTCTGTAATTTTGATGTTTAGAATACTTTCCACTATTTTTCCTGGCACTGAAGTCAGGCTAACCGGTTTGTAGTTTCCAGGATCGCCCCTGGAGCCCTTTTTAAATATTGGGGTTACATTAGCTATCCTCCAGTCTTCAGGTACAATGGATGATTTTAATGATAGGTTGCAAATTTTTACTAATAGATCTGAAATTTCATTTTTTAGTTCCTTCAGAACTCTGGGGTGTATACCATCCGGTCCAGGTGATTTACTATTAAGTTTGTCAATCAGGTATACCACATCTTCTAGGTTCACCGTGATTTGGTTCAGTCCATCTGAATCATTACCCATGAAAACCTTCTCCAGTACGGGTACCTCCCCAACATCCTCTTCAGTAAACACCGAAGAAAAGAAATCATTTATTCTTTCTGCGATGGCCTTATCTTTAAGCCTACCTACTGCTTACCAGCTGCCTTATTGACTGACTATTTAAAAATACAAACAGTCTAACTTCAGTTAGTCAGCCAGAGTGACTCACTGTTCTCTTGATTAACAAATGTTGGTACCTATTCAAACCAAATCACACTACCTCAACACCTTTCCAAGGTGAGTAACTTAACTGAACTTTTCAACCTTTTTACTTAGGTATACACTGCTCTTAGCTTATTTCTAGCTTCTGGCTACTTTTTTTTGGGGGGGGGGGGTTGTGTTTTTTTTGTTTTTAATACAAACACTCAGTTCTGCTTACTAGCTGCCTTACAGACTTTTAAAAATAAACACACTGCCTACTGCTTACTAGCTGCCTTATTGACTGACTATTTAAAAATACAAATAGTCTAACTTGTTTATTCACTGCCTTACTGACTATTAAAAGCACAAAACACACAAACACACTAAATAATATTCCCAAATAGTTAAATTTGCCCAATACTTTTAAAAAAGACAATGTCCAAGCAAAAACTTACTGATTCCTTTCAACCACCAGCAAAGTGATCCTCTCCTCTCAGTGCTCCCACTGGAATGTGGGTTACTGAGCTCTTCTAAACATCAAAATCACAGAACATATAGAAAGACATGGTTTAATGGAACAAAGTCAGCATGGCTTTACCCAAGGCAAGAATTGCCTCACAAATCTGCTTCACTTTTTTGAAGGAGTTAAAAAACATGTGGATAAAGGTGAACCGGTAGATGTAGTATACTTGGATTTTCAGAAGGCGTTTGACAAAGTTCCTCATAAGAGGCTTCTAGGAAAAGTAAAAAGTCATGGGATAGGTGGCAATGTCCTTTCATGGACTGCAAACTGGCTAAAAGACAGGAAACAGAGAGTAGGAGTCAATGGACAATTTTCTCAGTGGAAAGGAGTGGGCAGTGGAGTGCCTCAGGGATCTGTTTTGGGACCCTTACTTTTCAATATATTTATAAATGATCTGGAAAGAAATACGACAAGTGAGAATCAAATTTGCAAGAGATACAAAATTATTCAGAGTAGTTAAATCACAAGCAGATTGTGATAAATTGCAGGAAGACCTTGCGAGACTGGAAAATTGGGCATCAAAATGGCAGATGAAATTTAATGTGGATAAGTGCAAGGTGATGCATATAGGGAAAAATAACCCATGCTATAGTTATAGAGAAGGGCTACCAAAATGATAAGGGGATGGAACAGCTCCCCTATGAGGAAAGACTAAAGAGGTTAGGACTTTTCAGCTTGGAGAAGAGACAGCTGAGGGGGGATATGATAGAGGTGTTTAAAATCATGAGAGGTCTAGAACGGGTAGATGTGAATCGGTTATTTACTCTTTCGGATAGTAGAAAGACTAGGGGGCACTCCATGATGTTAGCATGTGGCACATTTAAAACTAATCGGAGAAAGTTCTTTTTTACTCAATGCACAATTAAACTCTGGAATTTGTTGCCAGAGGATGTGGTTAGTGCAGCTAGTTGAGCTGTGTTTAAAAAAGGATTGGATAAGTTCTTGGAGGAGAAGTCCATTACCTGCTATTAAGTTCACTTAGAGAATAGCCACTGCCATTAGCAATGGTAACATGGAATAGACTTAGTTTTTGGGTACTTGCCAGGTTCTTATGGTCTGGGTTGGCCACTGTTGGAAACAGGATGCTGGGCTTGATGGACCCTTCGTCTGACCCAGTATGGCATGTTCTTATGTTACAAACCAAAAAGAGAGGGAAAAGGATAAACTATCCAATTATACAAATCTAACCCAACACATAGATTATATAAAGACCACTTTTTATATGAAAGCAAATGACAATATCATAAATGATCGCTTTACAATTTCAGTCTGCAGCCTCTCGCCGCACAATGGGCCGCAAGCCGTGATCAGCCTCTAAAGCGGTGTGTTATATTTAATCATTTATTGTCATATTGCTATATTTTTCTTTTACCTCAAAAAAAAACAACTTTTAATATCCAATTGTTAACCAATTATTTAAACCACCAAAAGATTGTTTTCCTAACTAACTCTTAAAAAAGGGCTAGAATTCCCACCTTTAAACTACCTCAAAACCATTAAAACTTCCACATTGAAAAATGTTGGAAAAACGAATACGTAGCCGCTTAGTAAGATGTGGCCAAGAAGGCTCATGGAGTACAGTTCAAACTTTGCATTTCAAGATTATCCCGACATGATTCATGTTTCGATTGATCCACAATCTTCTTCAGGGGATTCTCTTAACTTTTCTTTCAAGGCCAATATTCTCCAATGCTTAAAAACAAAATAAGGACAACTCAGATCTCCAAACTCACAGGAAAAGTATAATATATACCACTTGTTGTTAAACACTTTTCTTAAATGCATGGGAAACTTCTTCATAACTACGAAAAAGAAAAAGAAACAAAGGGAAGCAAACTCACCCAGACGGCGCAACCAGTCTCCTCCAACACATTCAAAAAATGGCGCCACCGCGTCTTAAGAGACAACCCTTGCCTTTACCATTTAAATCTGACCATCTCTGCATACGTCACCGGAAATCCCGTCCAAAATACATTAATTGTAGAACTACTACTCCCATAATGCAAAGGACTAGAAAACGGACCAATCGATTTCTCTGTTTACGCCCTTAGGGGCTACAGTGTCAATAGATAATTGTCGAAATCGCCCCCTCTGTTACTAGGTGTCAGTTTTTCAATTACAGCAAACCGCAAAACTTCAAACGAGTGATCCAATTGTAAACAATGTAGCACTATTGGTGCCTCAACTCGTCTTTCTCTCACACACACCAGTGACTTTCCTGAGTAGTATCTTGCTCTCACACGTTTTCTCTCTTACACACACATTCTCTCATACACTTATATACATGCTGGCTCACTCTGACTCACTCACTCACCCCCACCCCTACCCACAGCACACATGGCAGCTACAGCACAAGGTAGCCGGTATGCTGCTATTAAAAGCAGAGTCCTGACAGGCTAGACACTGCAGCAGGAATGACCTCCCCGCCCCACAGTGGTAAGAAGGCAGCACTCAGCTGATTGCTTGGGCTGCTATCACGGCACAGAGCAGTCAGCCTAGAATGTAATTCTATGCTTTTTCTTTTCCCCACCCCAGCCTTTTATTTTTTTGCAATTTGATTATTATTATTTTTATGTTTTCTTGCTGGTGTTGCACTAGTAAGAGAAGGGGAGGTCAGAGCCAGGCCGGGGGGCAGCAGCACTGTACTCCTGCAGCCCATGGCAAAGTGACCAGCCAGCATCGATCTTCAGCTCTGGGTAGGTAATGGACGGCTTTCCCCAACAGCCGCGCGGTAGGAAATCCTGGCGGTCACATTCTCAGCTGACTGCTCTGTGCCGCGATGATCGCAGCACAGGCAAACTGCTGAGTGTAGCGGGGCTGGGGAGAGCCTTGAGGTGCAATTTCTGCAGCATGCATGCATGGCCTTTTCTTCTTCCCGCATAAACATAACTTCCTCTTCCTGGCCACAGGGGCAGGAAGAAGAAAAGGTCACGTTCCTGTTGCCGGCTTTCACCAACACTGCTGCCGTTTCCCCCTGGGGCTTGAATGTGCTGATAGCCCGAGCAGGAACGGCAGCAGTGCTTGTCTCGCTGAGATGAAGGGGGGGGGGGGGAGGAAGAGCAGCGGATGCGCAATACACCTACAGGTGCTTCGCGACACATTAGTGTGCCGTGACACAGCGGTTGAGAACCTCTGATCTAGGGTGATGTCGGCTTTGAAACCCTACTCTGTCTCCCACACATAACCCACTGGTCCTGAGTCCATCTGGCTACACGCTAGGAAGCTGCGTGGCGTGTGCCCGACCGAGCCACGTGCCTTTTCACCGCATGTAGGCCTTTATGTATAAGCTAAGAGGCCGATTTTCATTCAGTGTTGCAGCCATGCTGCTGAATGTATCTGGCTATCCTAAAGTTAAGCAGATAAGATTATCTGGCTAACTTTAGGTAACCATACAATTTATCTGGCTCACTCAGCTACTCTCAGTTATGCCCCCAAAATGCTCCTGACTTATTAAGCCAAGTTCTATCAGGTTTTATATATCTTAGTTATTTCTCAAAAAGATTACTGCAATGCATTGTATTTGGAATTGCCAGGGAAATTAAACTAGAAAATTGGAGATAATACAGAATATGGCTGTTCATTTTATTAGAGGCAGTTCATGACATATTTCAGCTGGACTATTACATTGACAGCTATACTGGCTACCTATAACTCAGTGTTGCAGATTTAAATGTCTGGTTCTGGCCTTCAGAGTGGTGAAGGGGCTATGAGAGGAAATTTAAGTTGGGCGTCTAGCTGCTCCAATTTGCGAGTAAACCACAGATAACTAACTTTCAGCTGTGAAGGCTTTTAAGCATCTGCATTTATAGAATCAGTCCTTTTTGGCAGCATTACCGAAATGCTGGAATGAGCTTCCTCTTGTGTTATGAGGGGAAGGTGATCTGCTCAGGTTCTGAAGAGATCTGAAAACATAGCTGACATCCCAGCAGAGTGATGGGTGAGGAAGGAGGATGCTCAGCCATTAATAACCGCTGGTATTTATAAGTCAATTTTATGTTTGGCGATTTTATGTGAAATTGTGTATAATGCTTTGGGGAATCTTAGTTGGTTTATAAAATGATTCATAAATGCTGTTAAATCAATCAATAACTTTTGTGGATAAAAAGTTATCCGGCTAGAAATTAGATGGCCAGACTACTTCTGAGTTATTTAGCTAAATGCTTTTGAAAATGAACCGCTACATATTTTCTAAGCATGGGGCACATGTGCACTTCTGTGGGAAGAGTTTCAATGAAATATAAAGAAGTCACCAAAATAAAGGCGAGAATCCTTTATTCCCCAATAACTCTGGATGGATAACTTTCAATGGACAGTGACCTCTCCATCCTGGACAGTACTTGAAGCAATCAGCCTTCTAATATCTATTTCCATTCCTTTCTAAAAGTAACACTGCTCTCTGTACCGATGGCTGGCACCTTTTTTAGCATTTTAATCAGCATGCCTGTCCCAGTTAATGATGCAACAAAACCTCAGGTGCTGCAGTGTTTTTAAACAAGAAGCAGTGAATAATGGGCAAATTGCTGCTTAGGGCAAGACACTTGTGAAAGAAATATTTAACCTGAATGACTTTTTCTTCCTTCACAGAGAAAAAATAAGAAGACACACAACTGCTCTCAGCAATTACTGCCCTCCAATTCGTGTGTCTTTATTAATACATTTTAAGTGACTTGTGTGCTGGTGGAAGCTGCCAGTATGGGGAAACAGACACTGCCCATCTACGAAGAAAACAAATTAAAACCCGAGAAGATGATGTACCTTGGCCCAGCTCTAGAGGGTGTCTTCTCTATGTCTGA
This sequence comes from Rhinatrema bivittatum, assembly GCF_901001135.1. Taxonomy (NCBI): domain Eukaryota; kingdom Metazoa; phylum Chordata; class Amphibia; order Gymnophiona; family Rhinatrematidae; genus Rhinatrema; species Rhinatrema bivittatum. The sequence continues at coordinate 593,002,203 of NC_042617.1, read as the reverse complement.
GGGAGAAGTTCCTCCTCTGGTTGCCAACCAGGAGTCAGTGAAGATGTTCACTTTAGCAATGGGGTTGTGCATGAATTCGTGTCATCTTGGTCAAAATGACTTTAGGGTACAATGAACAGGTCGGGATTTAAACATAGTTACACCGTTGGTTTTAGTTGAAAGAAGACCAGAAGTCCACTGACGTCAACCTTTCTCTGACTGCCTCTCTGCATGATTATAACCCAAAGGAAGTTGAATAAACACTATGCATGCCTATACTGCTTGTATGGTCAGCTGGCGGTATCTCTTTTGTCAAGTGGTATCTCAGAAAGGTTCTGGTACATTCAGAAAAGCAAAGCAAAGTGATTTTATCCTTGTCAAGCTAACATAAAACACACCTTAATTTAATTAAACATACCTAATTCTTAAAAAGCTTTACCTAACTGACAACTCAAGAATAATCAAGGTGAAGACAGATATCCAGGAACAAAATGATGGCTCTCCAGTCTTCTGCATGGGATGCCAAACGTAGGACTATTTATGACCGCTCAGGAGCCTAGAGTGGTAAATCCAGACATGAGAGGTGTATAGAGGAGACCTTCAGGGACAGTCCTAATTCTAGCCTGGCAGCTTCAGTGATGCTTTGGAGCTGCAAGGTCACTTGGAAGGAAAATAAAATTATTAGAATACTTTTACCTACGTTCAAACGCAATTTTAAATAGATGCATTTTTAATGCTTTTTTGACCGTCTTGCTCCATGCTGTTACAGGTAATGTTTCTGGGACAGCATTCCAGATAATGGGTCCTGCACCTGAGAATGCCCTTTCACGGGTAAAGCCCAGCCTGGCTACTTTGATAGAGGGTTTTAGTAGTAGATTTTTGCTTTCGGATTTAAGAGCACGAGTTGGTTTATATATGCAAAGGAAAGCGATGGCCCATGGTGAAGAAGCGTTTTGCAGAGTTTTGGGCCGGATTTTAAAAGGGTCACACGCGCCCGGCCTATTTTAAAAAGGCCCAGCGACGCGCGTAAAAGCCCTGGGACCCGTGTAAGTCCCGGGCTTGCAAAAAGGGGCGGGGAAGGGGGCGGGGCAAGGCCAGAGGCCTCTGACAGAGCGGCCATTGCTGCTCTGTTGGAGGATCATCTGCCGGCAGGTGCAAAAGGTAAGATAACCACTTTGGGGGGGAAGGTTAGGGGAAGGGGTGGGAAGGTCAGGTTAGGGGGAAGGGGGAAGGATTTTCGAACGGCCTGGGAGGGAACAGGGCAAGGCAGCGAGGATCGGCGCACGCAAGGTGCACAATTGTTCATTCTCTTGCGCGCGCCGACCCCTGATTTTATAACTTGCGCGCGTCTGTGCACGCAAGTTATAAAATCAGGCGTACATGGGTGCGTGCCAGGTAGCGTGCGCACATGTAGGCTGCGTGCGCGCCTTCTACAATCTACCCCTTTATGTATTATGGATATTATTTTATAATGAACTCTTTGTTGCACTGAAAGCCAACGCATGGCTTCTGAAGTTGCTTTAATGTGTTCACACATCTTGGTTCCTGTAAGTAAACGCGCCGCTGCATTCTGTGCTATTGGTAAGGGCTCGATATTGGTTCCTGTAAGTAAACGCGCCGCTGTATTCTGTGCTATTTGTAAGGGTTCGATATTGGTTCCTGTAAGTAAACGCGCCGCTGCATTCTGTGCTATTGGTAAGGGCTCGATATTGGTTCCTGTAAGTAAACGCGCCGCTGTATTCTGTGCTATTTGTAAGGGTTCGATATTGGTTCCTGTAAGTAAACGCGCCGCTGCATTCTGTGCTATTGGTAAGGGTTCGATATTGGTTCCTGTAAGTAAACGCGCCGCTGTATTCTGTGCTATTTGTAAGGGTTCGATATTGGTTCCTGTAAGTAAACGCGCCGCTGCATTCTGTGCTATTTGTAAGGGTTCGATATTGGTTCCTGTAAGTAAACGCGCCGCTGCATTCTGTGCTATTTGTAAGGGTTCGATATTGGTTCCTGTAAGTAAACGCGCCGCTGCATTCTGTGCTATTTGTAAGGGTTCGATATTGGTTCCTGTAAGTAAACGCGCCGCTGCATTCTGTGCTATTGGTAAGGGTTCGATATTGGTTCCTGTAAGTAAACGCGCCGCTGCATTCTGTGCTATTTGTAAGGGTTCGATATTGCTTCCTGTAAGTAAACGCGCCGCTGCATTCTGTGCTATTTGTAAGGGTTCGATATTGGTTCCTGTAAGTAAACGCGCCGCTGCATTCTGTGCTATTTGTAAGGGTTCGATATTGCTTCCTGTAAGTAAACGCGCCGCTGCATTCTGTGCTATTTGTAAGGGTTCGATATTGCTTCCTGTAAGTAAACGCGCCGCTGCATTCTGTGCTATTTGTAAGGGTTCGATATTGGTACCTGTAAGTAAATGCGCCGCTGCATTCTGTGCTATTTGTAAGGGTTCGATATTGGTTCCTGTAAGTAAACGCGCCGCTGCATTCTGTGCTATTTGTAAGGGTTCGATATTGGTTCCTGTAAGTAAACGCGCCGCTGCATTCTGTGCTATTTGTAAGGGTTCGATATTGGTTCCTGTAAGTAAACGCGCCGCTGCATTCTGTGCTATTTGTAAGGGTTCGATATTGGTTCCTGTAAGTAAACGCGCCGCTGCATTCTGTGCTATTTGTAAGGGTTCGATATTGGTTCCTGTAAGTAAACGCGCCGCTGCATTCTGTGCTATTGGTAAGGGCTCGATAGTAGTATTTGCTAAGCCAATCAGAACAGCACTGCAGCAGTCCAATTCAGTTAATACCAAAGCTTGGAGAACTATTCTGAAATCTTGAGGGTCTAATAGCAGTTCTAGGTTTGTTTTTCTAAACACATAATTTGAAGAATGAACTTTTGACTAAGTTACTAATGTGATATTTCATTGTCATGGCTATCAATTGTAACACCTAAATTACCTGCTTGCTGTTTAATAGTTATTTCTTGTTCTTTAAAAGAAAAGGTTTTTGGGAAAACTGTATTATTTTTTCCAGCTGAAAGAATTGTTATTTCAGTTTTATTCACATTTAGCTGCAATTTATCTTGAGAAAGCCAAGTGTGAACTGCGTTTAAATACATTTCTAACAGTTTTAGTGTAAATGACCAAGAATCTTGATAAGCAAAGAAAAATCGGATGCCGTCAGCATAGATTTCATCATTGACACCAAGGTCAGCAAGCAATTTACTTAAAGGGATCAAGAAGATGTTAAAAAGGGTGGCAGGCAGGGCAGAACCCGGGGGTACCCCAGCAGTAACATTGCACCATTCTGAACGAGAACTACCTACTCGGATCTTTCGGAGAGATATGAATTGAATCCTTTTAGTACAGTGTCTTTGATCCTTAGGGGCGGATTTTCAGAGCCCTGCTCGCCTAAATCCGCCCAAATCCAGGCGGATTTAGGCGAGCAGGGCCCTGCGCACCGGTGAGCCTATTTTACATAGGCTCACCGGCGCGCGCAGAGCCCCGGAACTCGCGTAAGTCCCGGGGTTTTCGGAGGGGGCATGTCGGGAGCGTTCCGGGGGCGAGCCCGGGGGCGTGGCCACGCCCTCCGGACCCGCCGGCAGGTCGCGTCCCGGCGCGCAGGAGGCCCGCTGACGCGCGGGGATTTACGCCTCCCTCCAGGAGGTGTAAATCCCCCGACAAAGGTAAGAGGGGGGTTTACACAGGGCCGGGCGGGTGGGTTAGGTAGGGGAAGGGAGGGGAAGGTGAGGGGAGGGCAAAGTAAAGTTCCCTCCGAGGCCGCTCCGATTTCGGAGCGGCCTCGGAGGGAACGGGGGTAGGCTGCGCGGCTCGGCGCGCGCCGGCTATACGAAATCGATAGCCTTGCGCGCGCCGATCCAGGTTTTTAGCAGATACGCGCAGCTCCGCGCGTATCTGCTAAAATCCAGCGTACTTTTGTTTGCGCCTGGAGCGCAAACAAAAGTAGGCTATTCGCGCTCCTTTTACAATCCGCCCCTTAGTGCAGATAATCGGTGTCATAATGATTTATGTTCTACGGAGTCGAATGCTGCAGAGATGTCGAGCAATACTAGGACATGAGTACTGCCCTGGTCGAATCCACGGATGAATGTATCAGTGGTAGAAAATAGTAATTGTTTCTAAAACCAAACTGATGTCAATCAATTAACATAGGATCTCCTAAATAATCTGATAATTGTTTTAGCATGACTGATTCAATCAGTTTAGTAATGAAAGGAAGGGAGGATATAGGTCTGTAATTTAGGTGATTTGAGGGGTCTGAAATCTTTTTAGGTACCGGACGAATGAAAGCTTGTTTTAAACTTGGAGGAAGTGAACCTTCAGTTAAGGATGGATTAATTATTTGAGTCATTACTGTTACAATGTCATCTTTCAGATTTTTTAACAGCATTGTGGGACAATTGTTGAAAGGACATGGTCCCAAATTCATCTGAATAATTTTTTAAACCAAATGATTGACAGTCTCAAGTTTCCCATTTTTGATCTGAAGAAGCAATTTCATATTTTTGTTCAACTTTCAGATCTGCAAAGTTGTTATGAATATCAGTTTTTGTTAACATAGCCAAGGCACATTTGTCATTGTTGATTATCATTGAACAAGTCATGTTCTTGGTTTGAATTAGTTGTTAAGGACATAAGAGCATAACAAATTGCCATGCTGGGTCAGACCAAGGGTCCATCAAGCCCAAGCATCCTGTTTCCAACAGAGGCCAAACCAGGCCACAAGAACCTGGCAATTACCCAAACACCAAGAAGATCCCATGCTACTGATGCAATTAATAGCAGTGGCTTTTCCCTAAGTAAACTTGATTAATAGCCGTTAATGGACTTCTCCAAGAACTTATCCAAACCTTTTTTGAACCCAGCTACACTAACTGCACTAACCACATCCTCTGACAACAAATTCCAGAGCTTTATTGTGCGTTCAGTGAAAAAGAATTTTCTCCGATTAGTCTTAAATGTGCTACTTGCTAACTTCATGGAATGCCCCCTAGTCCTTCTATTATTCGTAAGTGTAAATAACCGAGTCACGTCTACTCATTTAAGACCTCTCATGATCTTAAAGATCATATCCCCCCTCAGCCGTCTGTTCTTCAAGCTGAACAGCCCTATCTTCTTCAGCCTTTCCTCATAAGGGAGCTGTTCCATCCCCTTTATCATTTTGGTTGCCCATCTCTGTATCTTCTCCATCGCAACTATATCTTTTTTGAGATGTGGCGACTAGAATTGTACACAGTATTCAAGGTGCGGTTTCACCATGGAGCGATATAGAGGCATTATGACATTTTCTGTTTTATTAACCATTCCCTTCCTAAAAATTCCTTACATTCGGTTTGCTTTTTTTGACTGCTGCAGCACACTGAGCCGACGATTTTAAAGTATTATCCACTATGCCTAGATCTTTTTCCTGGGTGGTAGCTCCTAATATGGAACCTAACATCGTGTAACTACAGCAAGGGTTATTTTTCCCTATATGCAACACCTTGCACTTGTCCACATTAAATTTCATCTGCCATTTGGATGCCCAATCTTCCAGTCTTGCGAGGTCCTCCTGTAATGTATCATAATCCGCTTGTGATTTAACTATTCTGAATAATTTTGTATCATCCGCAAATTTGATAACCTCACTCGTTGTATTCCTTTCCAGATCATTTATATATACATTGAAAAGCACTGGTCCAAGTACAGATCCCTGAGGCACTCCACTGTTTACCCTTTTCCAATGAGAACATTGACCATTTAATCCTACTCTCTGTTTCCTGTCTTTTAACCAGTTTGTAATCCACGAAAGGACATCGCCTCCTATTCCATGACTTTTTAGTTTTCGTAGAAGCCTCTCATGAGGGACTTTGTCAAACACCTTCTGAAAATTCAAATACACTACATCTACAGGTTCACCTTTATCCACATGTTTATTAACCCCTTCAAAAAATGAAGTAGATTTGTTAGGCAAGACTTCCCTTGGGTATATTCATGTTGACTATGTTCCATTAAATCATGTCTTTCTATATGCTCTATGAATTTGATCTTGAGAATAGTTTCCACTATTTTTCCCAGCACTGAAGTCAAGCTCACTGGTCTATAGTTACCCGGATCGCCCCTAGAGCCTTTTTTAAATATTGGGGTTACATTGGCCACCCTCCAGTCTTCAGATACAATGGATGATTTTAATGATAGGTTACAAATTTTAACTAATAGATCAGAAATTTCATTTTTTAGTTCCTTCAGTACCCTAGGATGCATACCATCTGGTCCAGGTGATTTGCTACTCTTTAGTTTATCAATCTGGCCTACTATATCTTCCAGGTTCACAGTGATTTCGTTCAGTTCGTCTGACTCATCACCCCTGAAAACCATCTCCGGATCTGGTATCTCCCCAACATCCTCATTAGTAAACACTGAAGCAAAGAATTCATTTAGTCTTTCTGCAATGGCCTTATCTTCCTTAAGAGCCCCTTTAACCCCTCGGTCATCTAATGGTCCAACCGACTCTCTCACAGGTTTCTTGCTTTGGATATATTTAAAAAAGGTTTTATTATGAGTTTTTGCCTCTATTCCCAACTTCATTTCAAATTCTCTCTTCACCTGTCTTATCAATGTTTTACACTTAACTTGACAATGCTTATGTTTTATCCTATTTTCTTCAGATGGATCCTTCTTCCAATTTTTGAAGGATTTTTTTTGGTTAAAATAGCCTCATTCACCTCACCTTTTTATCATGACAGTAATTGTTTTGCCTTCTTTCCACCTTTCTTAATGTGTGGAATACATATGGACTGCGCCTCTAGGATTGTATTTTTAAACAATGTCCAAGCCTGTTGAACCCTTAACCTTTGCAGCTGCACCTTTCAGTTTTTTTCTATTTTCCTCATTTTATCAAAGTTTCCCTTTTGAAAGTTTAGTGTTAGAGCTGCAGATTTACTTATTGTCCCCCTTCCAGTTATTAGTTTAAATTTGATCATGTTATGATCACTGTTGCCAAGTTGCCCCACCATAGTTACCTCTCACCAAATCCTGCATTCCACTAAGAATTAAATCTAAAATAGCTCCCTCTTTTTTGGTTCCTGAACCAATTGCTCCATGAAGCAGTCATTTATTACATCCAGGACTTCATGTCTCTTCATTATTGCACTGCCAAATTGGTTTGCTTCCCTGATTTCTCTTAGCATTTCATCATCTGTCTGACCATTTTGTCCAGGTGGACGGTAGTATACTCTTATCACTGTACTCTTACCCAACACACATGGGATTTCTACCCATATAGATTCTATTGAGCATTTAGTTTCTTGTATGATCTTTATCCTGTTGGACTCTATACCCTCCCGGACATAAAGTGCCACACCCCCTCCAAGTTGATCCTCCCTATCATTGCGATATAATTTGTACCCTGATATAGCATTGTCCCATTGGTTATCCTCCTTCCACCAAGTCTCTGTGATGCCAATTATGTCAATCTCATCATTGCTGCTATACACCCTAACTTTCCCATCTTACTTCTTAGACTTCTGGCATTGGCATTCAGACATTTCAAAGTGTGGTTTTTGTTGTATTAACAACCTGCTTTTCAGTTTGGGATAATTTGGAAATCATTAGCTTCGGTGATTTTTTACATATAGGCGCATGGAATATGTTTGCTTTTAATGGAATCTCTCTGTTGGGATGCCCTAACTCTCCTGTTTCATTAGTATCCTTCAAGGATACATTTCTCCAATCCATGCACTGCTGAGTGACTGAGTTTCTGTACAATAGTAAATATTTCTCTTGGGTTATTGGACGCAGCTTGTATTTCAGAAGAGTAAAATTCTCTCTTTATTTACTTGGTCTCTATATGAATTGAGTGCGAGATGATATTTATCTTTCAATGCTCTGATCTTGTATTTACACTATTGGTGTTCAATTTTTCATAGATCTTGTTTTATCTTTAGTAGGGTATTTGTATACCAGATTGCTTTTTTTATTATGATTAATTTTTATTATTTTTTCAGGTGCTATTTCATTTATGATCTCAGTTGTCAAATTATTCCATGTGTGAATAGCTGAATCACTATCTGTTAGGGATATCTCTTGATTGTGTAGTTCTAATTTTTCTAGAAATTTGTTTGAGTCTATATGACTGCATTTAGTAATAATATTCTGAATAGATTTGAATTTCAGTGGATTAATGTGACATGTTTTATTTATTTAATTTATTTAAAAGATTTTGTATACCGTCATTCGTGGTTACATCACAACGGTTCACAGGGTATTAACATCTAAAACATCATTTTCAATAGTTACATGATAAAACAAATTATATAAAAAACATTAAAAATTAAAAACAAACAAGTTAACAGTTATATATTAAGCTCAAAGAAATTAGTTCAGACGCTAGGTGGATAATGACATTAGGTAGTGCTCTGACCATGGAACTTCAGATATTGATATAGATGGTACAGGATCAGTTAAAAAGATAGGATTAATGAAAGTTAGGACTAGAATATGACCAGCATTATGTGTAGAAGCATGAATAAATTTCTCCCAACCAAGACCATAAAAAATAGTTAATATCTCAGCAGTAAAAGTTAATGGTTCTTCATCTATATGGACATTAAAGCCCCTAGAATAATAGAAAACTGAAGAGCAATAGTGAGATTAGCTAAACATTCTATTAAAGTTACACGTTATGATTTAAAAGACCAGGTGGACAATAGATTAAACAGAAGTTAGCAATATCTGAAGTAACAATGGGGCGGATTTTCAGAGCCCTGCTCGCCTAAATCCGCCCAAAACTGGGCGGATTTAGGCGAGCAGGGCCCTGCGCGCCGGTGAGCCTATTTTACATAGGCCTACCGGCGCGCGCAGAGCCCCGGGACTCGCGTAAGTCCCGGGGTTCTCCGAGGGGGGCGTGTCGGGGGCGGGCCCGGTCGTCGCGGCGTTTAGGGGGCATGTCGGCAGCGTTTTGGGGGCGGGTACGGGGGCGTGGCTACGGCCCGGGGCAGTCCGGGGGCGTGGCCGCGCCCTCCGTACCCGCCCCCAGGTCGCGTCCCGGCGCGCAACAGACCCGCTGGCGCGCGGGGATTTACTTCTCCCTCCGAGAGGCGTAAATCCCCGGAGAAAGGTAAGGGGGGGTGTAGACAGGGCCGGGCGGGTGGGTTAGGTAGAGGAAGGGAGGGGAAGGTGAGGGGAGGGCGTTAGAGGATTCCCTCCGAGGCCGCTCCGATTTCGGAGTGACCTCGGAGGGAACGGGGGTAGGCTGCGCGGCTCGGCGCGCGCCGGCTATACAAAATCGATAGCCTTGCGCGCGCCGATCCCGGATTTTAGCGGATATGCGCGGCTCCGCGCGTATCTACTAAAATCCAGCGTACTTTTGTTGGCGCCTGGAGCGCCAACAAAAGTACGCCTATTCGCGGTATTTGAAAATCTACCCCTATGGGAATAAGGAGAGCACCACCATGTTTATTTGGTCTAGGCTGCGGAAAAAAACTGCACAGTCAAGTGAGTTAAATTGATTCAATAGAATTTAATCCGATGATAATAACATTTCTATAATACAAATGCAATCTGGTTTCTGATTGGATAATATGTCATGAATTATGGGAAGCATTTTCTTTAAAGCTTGGCTATTAATTAAAAATCAGACAATGTTATTGTCACCAGTTTAGATGCAAATGTAAGGTAAATTGGTCATAAAGTTCTAGCTCTAGACTTGAGTTTCACCTTAGTGACCATTTCCAATGATGGTTGGAATAGAAGAAATGTCCTGAAGCTGAGACACCATTATTTATCACATCAGAGGCACAGGATGCACAGGAAGGGATACACAAAGGGGCAGGCTAAGACCTGCCTTCCTGATGATGCCTTATCCTCTCACACCAAGAATATGTTTCCAGGGTGCCCAGAGGGCTGGATTAGGACTACCTTTGTAGCTAGTGATTCAATCATTACGAATGTAGATAGAAGGGTGGCTAATGGGTATGAGGATTGCTTGGTAAATTGGTGCCAAGATAGCTGATCTCATGTGTCACTTAGATAGAATAGTTAGTGTGTGCTGGAAAGGAACCTGCTGTCATTACACAGGTGGATAATGAATGACATAGGAAGGTGCAGGAAGGAGATTCTGGAAGCTAAATTCAGGCTTTGAGATACAAAATTGAAGTGCAGAGCCTGTAGGGTTGCATTCTCACATATGCTTCCCATTCCACAGAGCAAGCTGAGCTCCACAGTCTCAATGCATGGATGAGATGATAGTGCAAGGAAAAGGGCTTCAGACTTGTTAGGAACTGGGGGCAAGGAGTCTATTCTAAGGGGATGGGCTCTATCTTAATCGAGATGGAACCTGGCAGCTGATTTAAAAAGAGCATCTTTTAAATTAGATTATAAAGGAAAGTTGATAGTTGCTTAGAAGTACATAGTTCAGAGGGAGATTTATTTCTACAGATGTTTTTTATACCGCCTATAGCAGATGAACTGTGTTAACTGGTTTACAACAAAAGATAGCAAAAAATAAAATAGATTTTAAAAACAGGGTACAAAGCATAATCAGGACTCAACACATTGAACACCATGACATCAAACTTGGAGATACAAGAAAAAAAGAGAGAAGTTAGAACATCCCAATAGATTTAAATAAAAACCACGCAAATATGAATGACTCCAAATTGCTTGTATCATCTATTCATAAGCAGGTTGTGAATACAAACAAAAACAGAAATACAAATAAAAAACACACTTTAAAATGTCTATCTCAGAAGTCTGAAAAATAAGATTGGAGAGTTAGAATGTATGGCGCTCAATGGAAATACAGATATCAAAGTCATCTGGGAGACCTGGTAAAAGGAGGATAACCAATGGGACACTGTGAAAGCAGCGTATAAATTATAGGCCAAACTGGTGAAGGGGTGACTCTATATGTTAAGGATGGCATAGGTGCAAGCAGGAGAAATGATGTGCAGTAAAGAAAAGTGAACTCTGGAAGCTTTATGGATACAACTTCCAAGTGTGGTGGGGAAGAGTAAACTTGGCCAGGATGAGGAAATAAACAGAAATTAGAATGGTTAGTAAACCAGGAAACCCAATAATAATGGGAGACCGGAAAATGTCAAATCAGGCCCTGCTGGGGAGCAAAGGTTCCTGGATGGGCCCAGGAGCTTTACACCTGCTTCTCATGCGACTGCCCCTACTCCTTCAAGCTTTACAGACTTCCCATTTCAGATCTGTTTAGAAATGTCGATGTCTACAAAGGGGCTGACTTGCTTGATTCTTATAAACCGGCTCTGCTTGTATGTTCTGTAATACGACTCAGGCTTTTATCGTCTAACCACTTTCATCTGGAAGCCATTCCCTTACACAGGATATGAACTATTTAAGGTTTTGGAAAGGAACAAAACTTGGCTCTTTGTTAACTGGATAAGACTTATCTGGCAATATTCGGCAGGCACTCCCATGCTGCTGAATACCCCTTGTATGTTAGCTGGATAAGTCTTAAGTATTTTTATATTACTGTTTTTATTCAATTAATTTTATGTTTTCTTATATACTTTGTAATTGTACATTTCTGATAGTTTATTGAGCTTTAATATTACATATTATTGGGTAGATTTTATTTTCCACAAAGCCCGGCCTTGTGCACAGAGGCCAGTACACACACAAGTGCCGGGCTGCTGGGTGTGGGCGTGCTCCGGGCAGGGAGGAGCGGGGCGGGCGAGAACAGCACCATCGTTCTCTGCCCCAGCTGACGGTGCACGCAGCTTACTTCAGCTTGGGAGCTCAAGTAAGTCGCAAAACAAGAAGAAAAAAAGAAAAAAGGTAGGGTTTAGTGGATGGGGAGGAGCGGGGAAGGGAGGTAAGATATGGAAGTTCCCTCCCAGGCCACTCCTTAATTGGAGCAGACTGGGAGGGAACTGGGGAAGGCCGGGATGAGTCGCTGTGTGAAAATTGCGGACGTCTTCTCCCCCTTGTGCGCACCGCCTGCACATACACATGTGGATTACAAAATCCGGGGCTCATGTGCGAGCTGCCCACCGATTTTATAAGATGTGCCTGCGGTGCATGCATGTTACAAAACTGGCGCCCCATGCGTGCTCGCCGGGAAGCGGGCGCACACCTCTTAAAATGTACCCCTCTGTATTTTTAGTTGTGCTGTATTACTATGCATTTTTTAGTTGCATAAATAGTTTTTATTTTTTCCTGAAAGGCAGTCAATCAAACTTATTAAACTAAACTAAACACAAGACCTGGGGCAGGGGGTAAAACTGGTGGACCCACTTGGCAATAGTGATCATAATGCAATTAAAATCTGATATCATCACTGCAGGGCAGATACGAAGTAGAATTACTGCAGTAGCAACATTTAAAAGGGAGACCATGATAAAATGAGAACATCTGTTAGAAAAAAAAAAACCTAAAAGGAGCTTTTGCCAAGGTTAAAGGTTTGCACGAGACAAGGGCATTGTTTAACAAACAACATGTATTCCATGCTTTAAAAAGGTGGAAGGACTGCCAGCGTGGTTTCATGGCGAAGTAAAAAGAGGCAGTTAACATCAAAAGGACATCTTTCCAAAAAATGGAAAGCATATTCAAATGAGGAGCACAGGCATTGGCAAATTAGATGTAGAACAGCACTAAGGCAGGCCAGGGCAAAATTTGGGGAGAAATTTGCCATAAATGTAAAAACTAATGAAAACATTTTTCAAGTACATTTGAAGCAAATACACTATGGGGTAGATTTTCAGAGCCCTGCTCGCCTAAATCCGCCCAAAACCGGGCGGATTTAGGCGAGCAGGGCCCTGCGCGCCGGGAAGCCTATTTTACATAGGCCTCCCGGCGCGCGCAGAGCCCCGGGACTCGCGTAAGTCCCGGGGTTCTCGGAGGGGGGGCGTGTCGGGGGCGGGCCCGGTCGTCGCGGCGTTCCGGGGGCGTGTCGGCAGCGTTTTGGGGGCGGGTACGGGGGCGTGGCTACGGCCCGGGGGCGTGGCCGCGCCCTCCATACCCGCCCCCAGGTCGCGGCCCGGCGCGCAGCAGGCCCGCTGGCGCGCGGGGATTTACGTCTCCCTCCGGGAGGCGTAAATCCCCCGACAAAGGTAAGGGGGGGGTGTAGATAGGGCCGGGTGGGTGGGTTAGGTAGGGGAAGGGAGGGTAAGGTGAGGGGAGGGCAAAGGAAAGTTCCCTCCGAGGCCGCTCCGATTTCGGAGCGGCCTTGGAGGGAACGGGGGGAGGCAGCGCGGCTCGGCGCGCGCAGGCTATACAAAATCGATAGCCTTGCGCGCGCCGATCCAGGATTTTAGTGGATACGCGCGGAGCTCTACTAAAATCCAGCGTACTTTTGCTTGAGTCTGATGCGCAAGCAAAAGTAGGCTGATCGCGCTTCTTTTAAAATCTACCCCTATGAGAGTGAGTTTTACTTCCAGATGACCACGGGGTAAAGAGGGGCTCAGGGAGGATAAGAAAACAAAAACAAGTAAATGAATTCTTTGCCTGGTGATAATTGTCAGTAATTAAAGGAAATCACTGTGAAAATGGAGACTGTAAAGGATCAAATTGACAGGTTACAGAAACAAATCACCAGGCCTGGATGGTATTCAATCCACAGTTCTAGAAACTCAAACATTAAACTGCATGCACTTCTGGTTGCCCCATCTTAAAAAAAAATAAAATAGCAGAATTAGAAAAAGTACAGAAAAGGACAACAAAAAAGCTAAAGGTGCATGAGACATCATTTCCCCCAGGAAGAGTAGGGCTGGGACCTTAAGGTGTGGAAAAAGCTGACTGGCTCATAGGGGACACACAAGGAAGCTTTTAAGTAATACACTTAAAACTAATAAGAGAAAATATTTTTTTATTCAATACATAATTAGGGTCTGGAATTTGTTGCCAGAGGCTGTGGTGAAAGCTATTAATGTAGCTGTGTTTAAAAAAAAGGCTTGTACAAGTTCCTGGAGGAAAAGTCCATAAACCATTATTAAGTTACAGTTCCAGAAATCCACTGTTTATTCTTGGGATAAGAAGCTTGGAATCTCTCTACCCCATGGGATCCTGCCAGGTTCTTATGGCCTGGATTGGCCACTGTTGGAAACAGGATGCTGGGCTTGATGGACCCTTGGTCTGACCCAGTATGGCATGTTCTTATGTTCTTTTAATTGATAATCTAAAGATGATTCTTGATTCAATACAACAGACTATATTACACTTGAAAATGTGTTACCTCATTAAACAAATCATACCTGCCAATAATAAAAATGTTGGCAGTTATTCCATTTGCTGTATTAATCAGGCTACAGCTTCATTTGAAAACCAGTCTGGCACTTCTTTACCCCATAGCACTAGAAAATGTAGAGCAGTTATCACACGCAAGCTGGCTGGAGAACAGTTTAATGGATGCTACGCTGATGCACAATATGTTTGTTTATTATTTATAATCATTTTATACATTTCCACAATGCTGCACACCAGCACTTAAAAGGGTGAGAGAAGGCATGGGAAATAAACAATATTACATGAGAAGTGGTTTTCAGGAAATGAAGACCTGAAGACACGGGAAGTGAAAATACCAGAGATGGGAGCTGAAGGCCATTAGAATGCAAGCCTTCTAGGGCAGGGATTATTCCAAGAGGAGAGGTAGTAGAACAAATAATGTACATGCGACAACATTAAAATGAATCTCTTAGGTCAGCATAAAGCAGCAAGCTTGTCCATGCATTCAAACCAAATGATGGCATCAGCACGCTGCTGGCAAACTTTTCTAATTGTTTTGCTAGTTATGATATGAATTTATAGAGGTCACGTGGCATACGGATATGGATATATATATATATGGACTGAACCAATGGCCCAGCAGCATGTGCGGGAGGCCTTGGTTTAATTAAAAAATCTGGCTCCTCGGGCTGGAGATGCTGCGAGCGCAGAATTCACAACCCCCAAGCTGGAGAGAGGAAGAAGCCATTGCTCAATAGTGCCACCTCTTACCTACTAACTGGCTCTAGCGTGCATTTGTGCCAGTTCTGGAGAGAACTGCGATACCTTGCTCCCAGTCAAAGACTGTTGCTACATGCTAGATGAGCAGGCAGCAAGGGAATAACAATGTGTAGTTGGAAATGAAGGCTCAGGTCCCCTCAGGCTCATTTAGGGAAGGTTCCCATTGAGATGCAAGCCCAAAGGATCAGGAGGAAGCTGATAATTTTTTATGATTGTGTGATAACCCTTCAGGATCATCACGATAAGACTCTAGTCTTGAACCCTGTGAGCTAGAATAGGAAAGGTAGTGGAGGGAGGGGGCTCCTCCACCGAGGTTGCTGGAATGGCCAGTCCCTGCTGCATTACACTGTGTGGCATTTTGGTTAAGAGTAGGAGTGCTTTCC
This sequence comes from Rhinatrema bivittatum, assembly GCF_901001135.1. NCBI lineage: Eukaryota > Metazoa > Chordata > Amphibia > Gymnophiona > Rhinatrematidae > Rhinatrema > Rhinatrema bivittatum. The sequence goes on along the minus strand of NC_042617.1, from coordinate 592,986,888 downwards.
TGGAGTTGTTCTCCTGCTGGGGTCCTGGGATTCTCAGCCTGGACCAATACCCTAGAGTGGGAAGGGGATCAGTGCCAGTCTTGGTGCTGGTTCTATTTTTCATTGAGATTTTTGGATGTTTTTGTCTTTTGGGGTTTTCTCCTCTGAGAGCCCGGGTACCGTGGCTGGAGGAATTTGGGGTCTCCACCAGCTAAGTAGAATCAGGAGGTAGGGAAGATTCCTAAGGTTGACGCACTGCAAGAGGATTCCAGAGTTTCTACCTTTGTGTGAATATTTTTTCTGAGTTCCCACCCTTTCTGACTGAAGAGAGGACATTTGAATAGAGATGCTGTGTTCCCTGCTACTTGTTGCAAGAGTCGCGGCCCGATGGCTTCACGCTGCCTACCTTTCTTTTTCTGTGACTCCTCCTGCTCCCTGTGGACATCTGGCTGCCGCGGCGTCTACCCGCCGTACTCTCCGGTGTCCCCGGAACGGCTTGGGCGCTGCCTCCCGCCATGCTCCTCAGGTACCTTAGGGCGTGCTTGCCACGCGGCCCTCATTCTTATTTCCTCTATGGCGCGAACCTCAGGGGCATCCCCCTGTGATGACATCATGCTGGCCGGATATTTAAACCTGTTGTTTATTGCTAGCCTTGGAGTTAGCAAGGGATTTCCTATGGATGGGAGTCACTCTCCGTACCCAACTACTCTGCCTCCAACTTCTATTTGGACTCTTTGCTGTTAACGAGGTACCCACTCATCGGGGGCCTCTGATTCTTTCAGATCGCTATCAGGAACTGGTACTCGCTCGAGGACCCATGTTCCCTGACTCGCTGCCTGTGTCCATCTCGGGGCTTCTCCATACTAGGGGACTGTGAATATCTCACTGTACTCATTTTTTCAGTTCTTCTTCCTACAGCACTGCTACCGGAGAAGCCGCTGTTCCAGTGCCCTGAGGAATACTAGCCCAGCCGGGCTCCATCATCTGCTCACTACCGCCACCTCTGGTGGCTTCATAAAGTGTCTAATAAAAGATATTATCTGTGTTTGTGTGTCCGGAGCTGAGCCTGACCTGTGGCCCCTCACGGGACTTCCCCCCGTGGGCGTGGTCAGCTGCTACAGTGTCCAAGGGTCCACCCAAACCCTACAAAACATAACATTACTGGACTTTTCCCAAGAAAAATCCTATGGAGACAACTAAAAAAAGAGAACTGTTAGTAAGACTTAAATTTCTATTCCTAGGACACCCAACTGAGACTTCACCCTGGGAGAGAGCCACTTAGGGGAGACTGTGCAGAGACTAATTCTTTTTGCCAATCAATATTTTTGGAAGGGGTTTTCTATCCAATTAAGGATGATGCCCTGCCTAACTGAGAACCTTGCTTGTCCAAACCATAGAGGGAGAGAAATTAGGGAAGCTAAACAAATTGGTAGTCTGGTAATAATGGAAGACTTCAATTACCCCAATACTGACTGGGTAAATATATCATCGGGACATGCCAGAGAGATAAAGTTCCTGAATGGAATAAATAATAGCTTTATGGAGCAATTGGTTCAGGAACCGACGAGAGAGGGAGCAATTTTAGATCTAATTCTCAGTGGAGAACAGGATTTGCTGAGAGAGGTAACGGTGGTAGGGCCACTTGGCAATAGTGATCATATGATCAAATTTGATTTAATGACTGGAAGCAAATCCACAGCTCTCGTGCCAAACTTTCAAAAGGGAAACTTTGATAAAATGAGAACAATTGTTAGAAAAAAACTGAAAGGAGCAGCTACAAAAGTAAAAAGTGTGCAAGAGGCAAGGTCATTGTTAAAAAATACCATCCTAGAAGCACAATCCAGATGTATTCCACATTAAGAAAGGTAGAAAGAAGGGAAAACGATTACCGGCATGGTTAAAAGGGGAGGTGAAAGAAGCTATTTTAACCAAAAGATCTACATTCAAAAATTGGAAGAAGGATCCAACAGAAGAAAATAGGATAATGCATAAACGTTGGCAAGTTAAATATAAGACATTGATAAGACAGGCTAAGAGAGAATTTGAAAAGAAGTTGGCCGTAGAGGCAAAAACTCACAGTAAAAACTTTTTAAAATATATCCGAAGCAGAAAGCCTGTGAGGGAGTCAGTTGGACCATTAGATGATCGAAGGCACTTAGAAAAGATAAGGCCATCGCGGAAAGATTAAATGATTTCTTTTCTTCTGTGTTTACTGAAGAGGATGTTGGGGAGGTACCTGTACTGGAGAAGGTTTTCATGGGTATTGATTCAGATGGACTGAACCAAATCACGGTGAACCTAGAAGATGTGGTAGACCTGATTGACAAACTTAGAGGAGTAAATCACCTGGACCGGATGGTATACACCCCAGGGTTCTGAAGGAACTCAAAAATGAAATTTCAGACCTATTCATAAAAATTTGTAACCTATCATTAAAATCATCCATTGTACCTGAAGACTGGAGAGTGGCTAATGTAACTCCCATATTTAAAAAGGGCTCCAGGGGAGATCCGGGAAATTACAGACCAGTTAGCCCGACTTCAGTGCCAGGAAAAATAGTGGAAAGTTTTCTAAACATCAAAATCACAGAACATATAGAAAGACATGGTTTAATGGAACAAAGTCAGCATGGCTTTACCCAGGGCAAGTCTTGCCTCACAAATCTGCTTCACTTTTTTGAAGGAGTTAATAAACATGTGGATAAAGGTGAACCGGTAGATATAGTATACTTGGATTTTCAGAAAGCGTTTGACAAAGTTCCTCATGAGAGGCTTCTAGGAAAAGTAAAAAGTCATGGGATAGGTGGCGATGTCCTTTCGTGGATTGCAAACTGGCTAAAAGACAGGAAACAGAGAGTAGGATTAAATGGGCAATTTTCTCAGTGGAAGGGAGTGGACAGTGGAGTGCCTCAGGGATCTGTATTGGGACCCTTACTGTTCAATATATTTATAAATGATCTGGAAAGAAATACGACGAGTGAGATAATCAAATTTGCAGATGACACAAAATTGTGCAGAGTAGTTAAATCACAAGCAGATTGTGATAAATTGCAGGAAGACCTTGTGAGACTGGAAAATTGGGCATCCAAATGGCAGATGAAATTTAATGTGGATAAGTGCAAGGTGATGCATATAGGGAAAAATAACCCATGCTATAATTACACGATGTTGGGTTCCATATTAGGTGCTACAACCCAAGAAAGAGATCTAGGTGTCTTAAAGTGGATAACACATTGAAATCGTCGGTTCAGTGTGCTGCGGCAGTCAAAAAAGCAAACAGAATGTTGGGAATTATTAGAAAAGGAATGATGAATAAAACGGAAAATGTCATAATGCCTCTGTATCGCTCCATGGTGAGACCGCACCTTGAATACTGTGTACAATTCTGGTCGCCGCATCTCAAAAAAGATATAATTGCGATGGAGAAGGTACAGAGAAGGGCTACCAAAATGATAAGGGGAATGGAACAACTCCCCTATGAGGAAAGACTAAAGAGGTTAGGAGTTTTCAGCTTGGAGAAGAGACGACTGAGGGGGGATATGATAGAGGTGTTTAAAATCATGAGAGGTCTAGAACGGGTAGATGTGAATCGGTTATTTACTCTTTCGGATACGAGAAGGACTAGGGGACACTCCATGAAGTTAGCATGGGGCACATTTAAAACTAATCGGAGAAAGTTCTTTTTTACTCAACGCACAATTAAACTCTGGAATTTGTTGCCAGAGGATGTGGTTTGTGCAGTTAGTATAGCTGTGTTTAAAAAAGGATTGGATAAGTTCTTGGAGGAGAAGTCCATTACCTGCTATTAAGTTCACTTAGAGAATAGCCACTGCCATTAGCAATGGTTACATGGAATAGACTTAGTTTTTGGGTACTTGCCAGGTTCTTATGGCCTGGATTGGCCACTGTTGGAAACAGGATGCTGGGCTTGATGGACCCTTGGTCTGACCCAGTATGGCATTTTCTTATGTTCTTATGTTCTTAATATATTTATAAATTATCTGGAAAGAAATATGATGAGTGAGATAATCAAATTTGCAGATCACAAAATTGTTCAGAGTAGTTAAATCACAAGCAGATTGTGATAAATTGCAGGAAGACCTTGCGAGACTGGAAAATTGGGCATCCAAATGGCAGATGAAATTTAATGTGGATAAGTGCAAGGTGATGCATATAGAGAAAAATAATCCATGCTAAAATTACACAATGTTGGGTTCCATATTAGGTGCTACAACCCAAGAAAGTGATCTAGGCGTCATAGTGGATAACACATTGAAATCGTCGGCTCAGTGTGCTGCGGCAGTCAAAAAAGCAAACAGAATGTTGGGAATTATTAGAAAAGGAATGGTGAATAAAACGGAAAATGTCATAATGCCTCTGTATCGCTCCATGGTGAGACCGCACCTTGAATACTGTGTATAATTCTGGTCGCCGCATCTCAAAAAAGATATAATTGCGATGGAGAAGGTACAGAGAAGGGCTACCAAAATGATAAAGGGAATGGAACAGCTCCCCTATGAGGAAAGACTAAAGAGGTTAGGACTTTTCAGCTTGGAGAAGAGACGGCTGAGGGGGGATATGATAGAGGTGTTTAAAATCATGAGAGGTCTAGAAAGGATAGATGTGAATCGGTTATTTACTCTTTCGGATAGTAGAAAGACTAGGGGGCACTCCATGAAGTTAGCATGGGGCACATTTAAAACTAATCGGAGAAAGTTCTTTTTCACTCAACGCACAATTAAACTTTGGAATTTGTTGCCAGAAGATGTGGTTAGTGCAGTTAGTGTAGCTGTGTTTAAAAAAGGATTGGATAAGTTATTAAATTGACTTAGATAATAACCACCGCTATTACTAGCAACGGTAACATGGAATAGACTTAGTTTTTGGGTAATTGCCAGGTTCTTATGGCCTGGATTGGCCACTGTTGGAAACAGGATGCTGGGCTTGATGGACCCTTGGTCTGACCCAGTATGGCAGGTTCTTATGCCTAATACTGAGAGACACTTGCATAGATAAATTGGAGAACTGTAAATTTAATCTGATTCAAGTCAAAAATTGATGTGAGCAGTGCCAATTTGCTATTTAAGAACTCTGACAGTAAAGATTTAAGTTTGGACCCACAATCTGAGCCTCCAGAGTTTGTGGTTCTCACATCCCTAATAAGAAATAGAGGCCCCCAGGACAACCTGTCAGTCACCTGGAGGATTAGTCCTCCCCACCCCCATTGGGAAAAGGACCCTGTCTTAGGGCCCCTGGACTGGTTTGGAGTGGGAGAAAGTTAAAGGATTGGGCCGGGGATCCTTATGTGCACTGGAGAGGGGTTTACAATTATTATTTTTTAAATTATTTTATGATTTGCTGGAGGCACTTTTTGTGCAAGCTCTACATATTAGTTTGGGTTGTTGTTTTAACTGGGAAAGCAGTATTTAAGTTTGCAAAATATAAAAAAAGTTAATAAATGAAATTAAGCAAATATAAAAAGCATGAAGATTGGAGGATGGCCACAGTAAGGCCATTTTTTTTTAAACGCGATCCAGGGGTGATTTGGGAAACCATAGTCCAATCATTCTGACTTTTGTGACAGGCAAAATGTTAGAAGCCATTAAAAAGAAAATTACTGACTCTATGGCTAGACATGAGTTACTGGAGAGGATCCAACATTGATTTAGAAAAGGGGAACCTACAGTACCTGAATGTAATCAGCTTTGACGTCCCAAAAAGCAGAATATAGCTAAAATTTAAAAAACAGTCTTGCTTTAACAATCTACTGGATGTGTTTGAAGGTGTTAATAAATTGTATGGCTGGAGAGAATCAACTGATATAGAGTAGTTGGATTTTCAGAAGTCCCACATGAGAGATCTTGAAGAAATTTAAAAAAGGTCATGTGATAGAGTGGTTACTGGTTAAAGACAGGAAACAGAGAATAGGACTAAATGATCAGTTTTCTCAAGGGAAAAAGGGAAAAAGTACCATGTCTGAGGGATCTGTAATGCGAGTACTGAGTGAGGTGATGAAACAAAATTATTGAAGCTGATAAAACACAGGCACATTGTGAGAAACTGCAGAAGAACATTACAAGCCTGGGGACTGAGCACCTAAATGCAGATTAAACTTAATGTGGAGAGGTGGAAAGGAATGCAGACCGGGTGAGGGACGTGGGAAACGGGATATGGAAGCTGTTAGACCTGGTGTACAAGTTGTACGCTGTATGCTGGCTTTTCTAAATACAAAGTTACTTACAAAAATCCAAGCTATAGGTAACATTAGGAATGATCAGCCAGGAAAGGATCTCAGAGTCGTTCGGGAGAATCCATTGAAATCCTTAGCTCAGTGTCCCCTGCTGGACAAAACAGCAAATAGAATAGGTAATATCATAAGTGCCCCGTGTCCATGCACTGTGCAGCTAATTCCAGCCGCCCCGCCTGAAAAAAAGATGAAGTGCAGCAAGAAAAGGGCGAGAATAATGATAAAGGGGAGGCAACGGCGTCACTAAGTGCATGGAGAAGAGGCTTCCAGCATGGGAGGCAGCAGGCAGATAGGGGATGGTTATTTACCCTTTCAAATTGTACGAAGACTACGGGACTTTCCATAAAATTTACAGATTGAAAAGAAAAAAAAGAGAAAGCTGGTTTTCCCTCCATAATTAAGCTGTGGAATTCATTGCTGGCGTAGGCATCTAGCAGAGCTGGACAAGTTCCTGGAGAAAATGTCCATAGGCTATTTGCCCATAATGGCTGAAAATGTGTAAATGAGGGGCTGAGTACTTTCTCTCCCTCGGCTAAACCCAGCACTCTCTGCCACTCCTCCTCACCACCCCAGCCTGATCCCAGCACTCTCTGTCCATAGGACCAGTCTGACATGATTTGCAGCTCGCGGAGATGTCCCGTCAGACATCTCACTCACTTCTCAGTCGGCATACCACCTGCAAGCAACGCCGCCATGCCTCCAACGCGGCTCCACTGCTGCCGATTTCCTGCTCCTTCCCGCCCCATAGGTGGCTCTGCAGCACGTAAAGGACCAATGGCATTCATGACGACATCAGTAGCCTTCTCCTATTTAAGTGCGCCCTGCGCTCCCTGTCTCTGCCTTAGCAACGGGTCACCTACTGCTAAGTAGTGCGAGCTGCTCCTGCGTTCCTGTGCCTTATCCAGCCTTGTCCTCTCCGACACTGTCCCCTTCTTGTTGTGTCCAGTATCTCCGTGTGTCTTTGTCCATTCCTGCCTGATCTTCTGGTGTTTACTTTTTGCTTTGGACCTAACCACCCCGACCTTTGGCCTGTCTCAGTGTCTTTAGCTTGCTGCCTGTCCTGACCCTGGCTTGCCCCTGGAATCTTGCTCTTTCCACTGTACTACGGACCTGCCTAAGTCCTGCCAGTCACCAGAAACCAAGGCTCAACCTGCGGGGGAGGCGGCTGGTATAGGTGAAGCTCCAGACTGTCCCGCTACAGGGTGCATTCGCCAGCTGCTGGCGTAGACCTCATGGGTTTGCTTATGAGGCTGCATTAACTACGATGGAGCACATAAGAACATAAGAACAGGCCATACTGGGTCAGACCAAGGGTCCATCAAGCCCAGCATCCTGTTTCCTACAGTGGCCAAACCAGGCCACAAGAACATGGAAAGTACCCAAAAACTAAGTCTATTCCATGTTACCGTTGCTAATGGCAGTGGCTATTCTCTAAGTCACCTTAATTAATAGCAGGTAATGGACTTCTCCTCCAAGAACTTATCCAATCCTTTTTTAAACACAGCTATAAACTGCACTAACCACATCCTCTGGCAACAAGTTCCAGAGTTTAATTGTGCGTTGAGTAAAAAAGAACTTTTTCTGATTAGTTTTAAATGTGCCCCATGCTAACTTCATGGAGTGCCCCCTAGTCCTTCTATTATCCGAAAGAGTAAATAACCGATTCACATCTACCCGTTCTAGACATCTCATGATTTTAAACACCTCTATCATATCCCCCCTCAGCCGTCTCTTCTCCAAGCTGAAAAGTCCTAACCTCTTCAGTCTTTCCTCATAGGGGAGCTGTTCCATCCCCTTTATCATTTTGGTTGCCCTTCTCTCTCCCTTCTCCATTGCAATTATATCTTTTTTGAGATGCGGCGACCAGAATTGTACACAGTATTCAAGGTGCGGTCTCACCATGGAGCGATACAGAGGCATTATGACATTTTCCGTTTTATTCACCATTCCCTTTCTAATAATTCCCAACATTCTGTTTGCTTTTTTGACTGCCGCAGCACACTGAACCGACGATTTCAATGTGTTATCCATGAAGGACTCACTCTCACACCAATCATTACACTGACCTTCCTCCCCTGCATGGTCCTTCCTCACCATGGCCTGACCAGCATTCTCTGACCTCCCTCTTTCCCAGCAGGATGAAAAGAATTTGAAAGACGAGCCACAGTTCCTTTCCTTCTTGCATGGATCTCAAATCACAGAACCAAAGTAAAAATCACACTCTAACAAATAGATCTCTATTTTTCAGTGATGCCAAGGTTTAAGCAATTAATTTTACTGTTATAGCAAACTTTTGTTTTCTTCTTAGTTCACCAGGTAGTGCCTGGTGAGGAAAGCCAAATATCATGCAGAAGGTGTGTGTTCTCTAGTCCAACACCTGATCAGAATATCGACACACGTTGGTGACCATCCCACAACCTTAACATCTTCTCAGGTAGACTGCCAGACTCTGGCAAATAAGCTCTATTGTGTTATTCACCAAACCACAATGCAACGGAACTGGCAGATGACTCTTGAAACCAAGGCAGACTGACAATAGGATCAAGTTACCCAGATTCCACAGAGGTCTTCACAGGCACATTAGAGTCAAAACAAAACCCAAAACCTCAAAAAAGGTTTGGATAAGTTCTTGGAGGAGAAGTCCATTAATGGCTATTAATCAATTATACTTAGGGAATAGCCACTGCTATTACTGGCATCAGTAGCATGGGATCTTCTTAGTGTTTGGGTACTTGCCAGGTTCTTATGGCCTGGATTGGCCACTGTTGGAAACAGGATGCTGGGCTTGGTGGACCCTTGGTCTGTCCCAGCATGGCAATTTCTTATGTTCTTAAAGCTATTTGAGAGTGATGCCACAGGAGTCACATACATTATGCATGCACAGCTGGCTGAAAAATAACGTTAACTGAAATTACCAATTATTTCTGGGTTCATTCAGCCAGGGTGAACTCCTAAGAAACATTCTGCAATCTGCAAATTGCAACCACCATTATTTTTTGGAGGCAAATGATTGGTGCATTGTAGATCCACTCATTTCTAATATTTTATTTTTCACAAACCTGAAGGGCCAGAATACTATTATATTGTTAACCAGCTTGTAACATATCCTGACATAGCTGGAGGGTGACAGAAAACTTACAAAGAGAGCAATTTTGGAAGGGAAAAAGATGAGCGATAGAGAAGACAAGGGCTGAGGAATTACTCCGGAGGCAATGATAGCAACTCTGAACTCTGTCATCATAGCAACCATTAGTCCTGGGAGACACAACCTTGTCGAATTTTGGGAATTTCCACAATTAATTTATTTATACAAATGGTTATTCTCTCCCTTCCTGCGTCCAAGTTTTTGATACACCTTGTTAAATGTAACTTTCCGACTCCTGTTAAAGCCCTATTGTTAAACAGTCGATAATGTATGTTAACCCTTGGTTCAGTGTAAACCGATTTGATATGACTCTTGTCATGAAGGTCGGTATATAAAATAAATAAAAAAAAAAATAAAAATAAAAATTGATGTGCATGAGATCAATTTGCATGCATCGTGTCCATTATATGCAAATCTAATTGATGCATAATCATTGCTGAAATCTTGAAAATCTGACTTGGTTGAGTCCCTTGAGGACTGAATTTGCAGAGCCCTGCATTATTCTATCAGGCATCCAATTAGAGCTGAGAGAATATCCCTACTGTGTTACAACTGCTCCTGTCTTACATTGGTGCCAACGCCTTTCACGCCAGATTTGTAACAAGTCAACAGGCCATTATGTGGTGCTACAATTCAGGCTACCCCCCCAGACCATCGCTTTGTTTTTATAAACACAAGGTATATTAACTGCCGCCTTTCACATCTCCCTAGAAAAGTAACCTTGCTCTGACATTGACTGCTCTTCTCTCTTCCATATGACACTGCTGCTGGTTTGAAACAGGAGAGGGGAATAAAGCTGAAGGTAGCAGGGGTTGGGAGGGTGGTAAGAGAAGGGAATTGTGCTGCAGTGGTTTCATTCTCTTTCCCTTCCCTGCAGATCTGACAGGAAACTGCCTGCAGCTACAGAATCCATTTCCAGCCACATCACAGCCACCTTCTCCATGCTCCTATTTCAGGGCATCTCAAGGACTAATTAAATCCTCATTACTTTCCTCTAATTATTCCTGCGCACTGGGACTTTTAACAAATGAATCCCTGATGCTGCATTACATGAAAAGGGTTAAACAGCCGGCGCTGATTTCGTGACTCCAGATCCGTTTCTGCCCTTAAGAATAACCGGTGGCATGAGCAGGAATATTTAAGTAGAGGCTGCTGTGAAAATTAAACGGGGAAAACAATTACAGGAGGTCTGCCCCTATAAACAGGACCTTACAAAACTGGCCGTATAGGCCGATGCCCTGCCATACTGCCCCCCGCCCCCAGAGGGCGCTCATGCCCGGGAAAGGAGAACAAACGCACAACTTAGGTCTTTATCGGTTACAGGTCTCTGCAGTGCTTTTCAGCCAGCGAGGAATTCCTGGCACAGTCGCGGGCAATTCCACCTGCCCAACCGGATTATTATCCCACTGGACGGGGCAAATGTTGAGTGAAACAGCAGAAGGACTCTACCCCCCCCCCCCCCCCCCCAAATCATTGTAACAAATGTGAGAGCCTGAGCTTTTGCTGGAAGGGTCTCCTCATGGTGCTGGTGCATCAGGTGTCCTGAGCAGAAGAGATTTTCAGGTGGTTTTTTAATCTCCCCCTCCCAAGCACTATGGAAACCATTTCCAGCCAGCACAGGACTCAAACTAATGCCCTGGCCTTTTCTGAAAGGTGAAGTTTTCCATTTCAAAAGGAGGCAGTAATCAATGTCCAGGCACAGAAGGGGATTGCGCGGGTTTGCGTGCGTACGTGCGGCACTGAAGCTGCAGAGACCACGCCATGCAAAATCAATAAGGCCTGGCTGGCCACAAACCTCATCAGCAGTAAGAAATCGCTGGTCGGCAAGCCAGGCTACAGCCGATGCTTAAAATCAAGGCCGGCATCCCAAAATGTTTAAAAAGAGAAAAGAATATTGAAAGCAAAACCGGTTCTGTAAGCTCTGCTTCCTGTCCTGAAAGCGCGGGAAGCCAGGGGTCAAGGCTTGCCTGCGCTCCTCATGAGCTTGGAGAAGTCGTCTCACCCTCTGCTGGGGGCAGATTTATTGAGCTGCAGGGCTGAAAGCGCGGGAAGCCAGGGGTCAAGGCTTGCCTGCGCTCCTCATGAGTTTGGAGAAGTCGTCTCACCCTCTGCTGGGGGCAGATTTATTGAGCTGCAGGGCTGAAAGCGCGGGAAGCCAGGGGTCAAGGCTTGCCTGCGCTCCTCATGAGCTTGGAGAAGTCGTCTCACCCTCTACTGGGGGCAGATTTATTGAGCTGCAGGGCTGAAAGCGCGGGAAGCCAGGGGTCAAGGCTTGCCTGCGCTCCTCATGAGCTTGGAGAAGTCGTCTCACCCTCTGCTGGGGGCAGATTTATTGAGCTGCAGGGCTGAAAGCGCGGGAAGCCAGGGGTCAAGGCTTGCCTGCGCTCCTCGTGAGCTTGGAGAAGTCGTCTCACCCTCTACTGGGGGCAGATTTATTGAGCTGCAGGGCTGAAAGCGCGGGAAGCCAGGGGTCAAGGCTTGCCTGCGCTCCTCGTGAGCTTGGAGAAGTCGTCTCACCCTCTTGCTGGGGGCAGATTTATTGAGCTGCAGGGCTGAAAGCGCGGGAAGCCAGGGGTCAAGGCTTGCCTGCGCTCCTCATGAGCTTGGAGAAGTCGTCTCACCCTCTGCTGGGGGCAGATTTATTGAGCTGCAGGGTTTTCCCTCGAGGGTTTCTCCAAGTCTTGGTACTGAGGAGCCATGAAAAATACTGCGGCAAGGCAGCGTCACATCCTGTAAAGGACCCAAGGGGCTCCGGTTTCTCCCCATCTGTGGAGCACAAGCCCCTCCTGTCCCTCCTCCCACTGTAGCCAGTGGTGACCAATATGTAAAAAATCCAAATAATTTATTTAAGGTGTCAAAATGAATCTCCTGAACCCAGACTTCCCGCCCCCTCCTGCCCTCTGACCCCCATATTTAGATTTGTTTTCTGTTCTGCTTTTCAGCGCTTTAAAGAGGATTACATTCAGGGACTGCAGGTATTTCCCTATCCCCAGAGAGCTTACAATCTAAGTTTGTACCTGAGGCAACGCAGGGTAAAGGGACTTGCCCAAGGTCACGAGGAGCGACAGCGGGACCTGAACCCTGAGCGTCCCTGGGTCCTAGCTCACTCGGCTACTCCTTCACTCTGTGCTGCATTCTGGGCACCACTGGACCAATGAGGACTTAATGTAAGCGCCGAGGTGGGATTTGGGGGAAAGGAGCCCGGGAGGGGGGCTACTCTAGTGATATGAAGGAAGTGGGGTTTGGCACTGGGGGTACCTTAGAGAGTTTATTGTTTATTTCTGCTGCAGCAGACGGTGGGTGGGGGGGGGGGGGGGGGGGGGGAGAGGTCTGGGGCACAGCCCGGGGCATCATAGCTAACCTTTCATCAAGTAACACAGCTTGCCCACGCCACCACAAGCCACGTTATTTCAATAGCACGCGTGCAGATCCATCGATGTAAAGAGCTGCATGTCACGGGGGGGAGGGGGGAGAGGTCTGGGGCACAGCCCGGGGCATCACGATGCTCCCGGGGATAGTTGCTAACCTTTCATCAAGTAACACAGCTTGCCCACGCCACCACAAGCCACGTTATTTCAATAGCACGCGTGCAGATCCATCGATGTAAAGAGCTGCATGTCACTGGGGGAGGGGGGGAGGGGAGGGGTCTGGGGCACAGCCCGGGGCATCACGATGCTCCCGGGGCATCATAGCTAACCTTTCACCAAGTAACACAGCTTGCCCACGCCACCACAAGCCACGTTATTTCAATAGCACGCGTGCAGATCCATCGATGTAAATAGCTGCATTTCACGGGGGAGGGGGGAGGGGTCTGGGGCAGAGCCCGGGGCATCAAGATGCTCCCGGGGATAGTAGCTAACCTTTCATCAAGTAACACAGCTTGCCCCACGCCACCACAAGCCACGTTATTTCAATAGCACGCGTGCAGATCCATCGATGTAAATAGCTGCATGTCACGGGGGGAGGGGAGGGGTCTGGGGCACAGCCCGGGGCATCACGATGCTCCCGGGGATAGTTGCTAAACTTTCATCAAGTAACACAGCTTGCCCACGCCACCACAAGCCACGTTATTTCAATAGCACGCGTGCAGATCCATCGATGTAAATAGCTGCATGTCACGGGGGAGGGGGGAGAGGTCTGGGGCACAGCCCGGGGCATCAAGATGCTCCCGGGGATAGTAGCTAACCTTTCATCAAGTAACACAGCTTGCCCACGCCACCACAAGCCACGTTATTTCAATAGCACGCGTGCAGATCCATCGATGTAAATAGCTGCATTTCACGGGGGAGGGGGGAGGGGTGTGGGGCACAGCCCGGGGCATCAAGATGCTCCCGGGGATAGTAGCTAACCTTTCATCAAGTAACACAGCTTGCCCACGCCACCACAAGCCACGTTATTTCAATAGCACGCGTGCAGATCCATCGATGTAAATAGCTGCATGTCACGGGGGAGGGGGGAGGGGTCTGGGGCACAGCCCGGGGCATCAAGATGCTCCCGGGGATAGTAGCTAACCTTTCATCAAGTAACACAGCTTGCCCACGCCACCACAAGCCACGTTATTTCAATAGCACGCGTGCAGATCCATCGATGTAAATAGCTGCATGTCACTGGGGGAGGGGGGGGGGGGGGGGGGGGGGAGGGGTCTGGGGCACAGCCCGGGGCATCACGATGCTCCCGGGGCATCATAGCTAACCTTTCATCAAGTAACACAGCTTGCCCACGCCACCACAGGCCACGTTATTTCAATAGCACGCGTGCAGATCCATCGATGTAAATAGCTGCATGTCACTGGGGGAGGGGTGTGGGGCACAGCCCGGGGCATCAAGATGCTCCCGGGGATAGTAGCTAACCTTTCATCAAGTAACACAGCTTGCCCACGCCACCACAAGCCACGTTATTTCAATAGCACGCGTGCAGATCCATCGATGTAAAGAGCTGCATGTCACGGGGGGGTTGGATAATGCAGAGAACGTAATTCCATGTCTTATTCTGCAGCCATGCCTGTAAACCCTTGGGGGACAGGGAAATACCTGCTGCAGCTGGCTTTTTGCCATGGTGTCGCGTGCCCAAGTCTTGCAAGCTGGTATTGTAAATTCTGCACTACTGAAGGGCCACGTGCAGACGGGGGATTAGCAAGGAAAGCCTGAGTTCTCCCAGTTTGATTTTCTTCTGAGATGTGGGTCTGCAGTGTCTAGCTTGCCACCTTAGTTAGATAAAACAATATATATATTTTTTTTTTTTACAAAAAGCACCCTCACTAGTGACTCGTCTATTCCACTCCCTCTAACTGCAGAAGGAACCTGTGCCCCAGGTCCTCTGACCTGCTGCGCACTGCTTCCCCCGACCCCTCAGCGCCACTTCCTTTAGAAACAGGAAGTCTGTGGGAGGGGAGAGGGGAGCGCACATGTGGGCTTCACAGTGATAGCGGCTGGGAAAGAAGGGGTGGAGAAGTGAAGGGATAGGAGAGGTACAGGGAGACTTGGCGGGCAGATGCTCGGGGGACTGTCAGCATTACATTGCTGGTTGTTTAGTCCTGCTGGCCGCCCTTACTTAAAACTGGCCGGGCCGGCCCAGTACCAAACGATTCTCAGCCCTACTGATGCCAGAAAAGAAAGCGGCACAAAGTGGGAAAGCCGACAGTCGCTCAGCAGCGCATGGTTCGGAGAGAGGTATCTTTAAAGGATACTAATGATGCATTAGAATTAGGGCATCCCAACAGTGAGGTTCCAATAATTAGAAAAGTAGTCCAAGTGCCTGTAACTAAAAACTCACCTGAGCTAAAAAATTCTAACTTATCCCTATCAATTAAAAAGCAGAATAAAAATACAATCAAAAAACAAACTTTGAAATGTTTGTATGCTAATGCCAGAAGTCTAAGAAGTAAGATGGGAGAATTAGAATGTATAGCAGTAAATGATGACATAGACTTAATTGGCATCTCAGAGTCATTGTGGAAAGAGGATAACCAATGGGACAGTGCTATACCGGGGTACAAATTATATCGCAATGACAGAGAGGAGCAGTCGGGAGGAGGTGTGGCGCTTTATGTCCGGGATGGCATAGAGTCCAACAGGATAAACATCCTGCATGAGACTAAATACAAAATTGAATCTTTATGGGTAGAAATCCCTTGTGTATCAGGGAAGACTACAGTGATAGGGGTATACTACCGTCCACCTGGTAAAGATGGTGAGATGGACAGTGAAATGCTAAGAGAAATTAGGGAAGCTAACCAAATTGGTAGTGCAGTAATAATGGGAGACTTCAATTACCCCAATATAGACTGGGTAAATGTATCATCGGGTCACGCTAGAGAGATAACGTTCCTGGATGGAATAAATGATAGCTTTATGGAGCAATTGGTTCAGGAACCGACGAGAGAGGGAGCAATTTTAGATCTAATTCTCAGTGGAGCACAGGACTTGGTGAGAGAGGTAACGGTGGTGGGGCCACTTGGCAATAGTGATCATAATATGATCAAATTTGATTTAATGACTGGAAAAGGAACAGTGTGCAAATCCAAGGCTCTCGTGCTAAACTTTCAAAAGGGAAACTTTGATAAAATGAGAAAAATTGTTAGAAAAAAACTGAAAGGAGCAGCTACAAAAGTAAAAAATGTCCAAGAGGCGTTGTCATTGTTAAAAAATACCATTCTAGAAGCACAGTCCAGATGTATTCCACACATTAAGAAAGGTGGAAAGAAGGCAAAACGATTACCGGCACGGTTAAAAGGGGAGGTGAAAGAAGCTATTTTAGCCAAAAGATCTTCATTCAAAAATTGGAAGAAGGATCCAACAGAAGAAAATAGGATAAAGCATAAACATTGGCAAGTTAAATGTAAGACATTGATAAGACAGGCTAAGAGAGAATTTGAAAAGAAGTTGGCTGTAGAGGCAAAAAACTCACAGTAAAAACTTTTTTAAATATATCCGAAGCAGAAAGCCTGTGAGGGAGTCAGTTGGACCGTTAGATGATCGAGGGGTTAAAGGGGCACTTAGAGAAGATAAGGCCATCGCGGAAAGATTAAATGATTTCTTTGCTTCGGTGTTTACTGAGAGGATGTTGGGGAGGTACCTGTAATGGAGAAGGTTTTCATGGGTAATGATTCAGATGGACTGAATCAAATCACAGTGAACCTAGAAGATGTGGTAGGCCTGATTGACAAACTGAAGAGTAGTAAATCACCTGGACCGGATGGTATACACCCCAGAGTTCTGAAGGAACTAAAAAATGAAATTTCAGACCTATTAGTAAAAATTTGTAACTTATCATTAAAATCATCCATTGTACCTGAAGACTGGAGGATAGCAAATGTAACCCCAATATTTAAAAAGGGCTCCAGGGGCGATCCGGGAAACTACAGACCGGTTAGCCTGACTTCAGTGCCAGGAAAAATAGTGGAAAGTGTTCTAAACATCAAATCACAGAACATATAGAAAGACATGGTTTAATGGAACAAAGTCAGCATGGCTTTACCCAGGGCAAGTCTTGCCTCACAAATCTGCTTCCACTTTTTTGAAGGAGTTAATAAACATGTGGATAAAGGTGAACCGGTAGATATAGTATACTTGGATTTTCAGAAGGCGTTTGACAAAGTTCCTCATGAGAGGCTTCTAGGAAAAGTAAAAAGTCATGGGATAGGTGGCGATGTCCTTTCGTGGATTGCAAACTGGCTAAAAGACAGGAAACAGAGAGTAGGATTAAATGGGCAATTTTCTCAGTGGAAGGGAGTGGACAGTGGAGTGCCTCAGGGATCTGTATTGGGACCCTTACTGTTCAATATATTTATAAATGATCTGGAAAGAAATACGACGAGTGAGATAATCAAATTTGCAGATGACACAAAATTGTGCAGAGTAGTTAAATCACAAGCAGATTGTGATAAATTGCAGGAAGACCTTGTGAGACTGGAAAATTGGGCATCCAAATGGCAGATGAAATTTAATGTGGATAAGTGCAAGGTGATGCATATAGGGAAAAATAACCCATGCTATAATTACACGATGTTGGGTTCCATATTAGGTGCTACAACCCAAGAAAGAGATCTAGGTGTCATAGTGGATAACACATTGAAATCGTCGGTTCAGTGTGCTGCGGCAGTCAAAAAAAGCAAACAGAATGTTGGGAATTATTAGAAAGGGAATGATGAATAAAACGGAAAATGTCATAATGCCTCTGTATCGCTCCATGGTGAGAACGCACCTTGAATACTGTGTACAATTCTGGTCGCCGCATCTCAAAAAAGATATAATTGCGATGGAGAAGGTACAGAGAAGGGCTACCAAAATGATAAGGGGAATGGAACAACTCCCCTATGAGGAAAGACTAAAGAGGTTAGGACTTTTCAGCTTGGAGAAGAGACGACTGAGGGGGGATATGATAGAGGTGTTTAAAATCATGAGAGGTCTAGAACGGGTAGATGTGAATCGGTTATTTACTCTTTCGGATAATAGAAGGACTAGGGGACACTCCATGAAGTTAGCATGGGGCACATTTAAAACTAATCGGAGAAAGTTCTTTTTTACTCAACGCACAATTAAACTCTGGAATTTGTTGCCAGAGAATGTGGTTCGTGCAGTTAGTATAGCTGTGTTTAAAAAAGGATTGGATAAGTTCTTGGAGGAGAAGTCCATTACCTGCTATTAAGTTCACTTAGAGAATAGCCACTGCCATTAGCAATGGTTACATGGAATAGACTTAGTTTTTGGGTACTTGCCAGGTTCTTATGGCCTGGATTGGCCACTGTTGGAAACAGGATGCTGGGCTTGATGGACCCTTGGTCTGACCCAGTATGGCATTTTCTTATGTTCTTATGTTCTTAGTGATTTGTATACCTGGGGGAGGGGATTATTCTTGGCTAATAAACACCAATCTATTGAGATTGTCTGACCATCTCCCACTTACCCCCTGTGTAATCCTGCCACCACGTTTCACAAACTAACAAAGGTCAGAGGCGAATGAGAAGATCAAGGCAGAAAAAGAGCCATAACTTACTTCAGCAGTTATTTTTTGTCTAAGACAGAACATTGTTACGGCGGTTACTACCCCAAACCAAATAAGCCTGACACTTCACTTTCGATGCATATCCAGCATAGCTCTCTGCTTCAATGGCAGGGCAGAAGAAAAACTGATACTTCACGCATATCCAGCATAGCTCCCTGCTTCAACGGCAGGGGAGAAGAAAAACTGATACTTCACGCATATCCAGCATAGCTCTCTGCTTCAACGGCAGGGGAGAAGAAAAACTGATACTTCACGCATATCCAGCATAGCTCTCTGCTGCAACGGCAGGGGAGAAGAAAAACTGATACTTCAAGCATATCCAGCAGAGCTCTCTGCTTCAACGGCAGGGGAGAAGAAAAACTGATACTTCACGCATATCCAGCATAGCTCCCTGCTTCAACGGCAGGGGAGAAGAAAAACTGATACTTCACGCATATCCAGCACAGCTCTCTGCTTCAACGGCAGGGGAGAAGAAAAACTGATACTTCACGCATATCCAGCATAGCTCTCTGCTTCAACGGCAGGGGAGAAGAAAAACTGATACTTCACGCATATCCAGCATAGCTCTCTGCTTCAACGGCAGGGGAGAAGAAAAACTGATACTTCACGCATATCCAGCATAGCTCTCTGCTTCAACGGCAGGGGAGAAGAAAAACTGATACTTCACGCATAACCAGCACAGCTCTCTGCTTCAACGGCAGGGGAGAAGAAAAACTGATACTTCACGCATATCCAGCATAGCTCTCTGCTTCAACGGCAGGGGAGAAGAAAAACTGATACTTCACGCATAACCAGCACAGCTCTCTGCTTCAACGGCAGGGGAGAAGAAAAACAACCAATAAGGGCTGTATAACATAGTCTGGGTAAAACAAATAAGCATGGGTGTAGCTTGCTTATTGCGGCGGTTACTACCCCTACTACCTCTAACTAATCAAGCTTGATATTTCACTTGGATGCAGCTCCATCACTGCTCTCTACATTAAAGGTGGGGGTGGAAGGGAAATAGAACCAAAGAGCTAAGAGAAACAGATAAGTATGAGAAAAAAAATGTGTGAAGCTTGCTGGGCAGACTGGTTGGGCCGTTTGGTCTTCTTTCTGCCGTCATTTCTATGTTTCTATGTTTCATTTCTATAACACATTAGAGCAGCACATTACAGATGCAGATGATTTCTGGTCAACTGTGCTAACATTCAACTCAGACTAAGAGATGAAGAGAAACCTAAGAAATGAGTCTGGTTGTAAGCAACAATTCCTGCACTCAGGCGGAAATTCAGAACTGCAGCTCCCCGGCTCCCGAGTCACAAAGTGATTTAGGAGATTCTGGGCAGATGTGCATGATGGCCCCTGAACCAAATTCTCAGAGGGAGCCGCATCGTAGCAGCAAGTGCACTGAGTGGTATGAAAACGTCTCCAGACATCTTTAGCCAGCAGGAAAATGGGAAGAGATTCCAAATAGCTGGAGCTTTCCTGCCTGCTCACTCATTCCTCATCTGCAGAGGACCTGCACGCTGGGGCAGGAAGCTTGCACTCTGACCGGCTGACCATTTACTTATCTGGAAGGAAATGTGATAGTTGTAAATCAGAATGATTTATTTCCGCTCGCACTGTAAATAAGAACGCAAGAGTCATTAGGCATTTGCTCTTGTGAAAGAGAAAGCAAGCTCAGTCTGTGCTTTCCTCTCCGTGGTCTCCAGGTGTCCATGTTCTTGATGCTGCTGCTGCTTACAAAACACAAGTTTGGCATTTTTTCTTTTTTACCCTGTGTAATAATAGTGATCTCCAGAAGATGTTTAAAGCATCACTTTTCACAATCTCCCAGCTGGCTCTGGGCCCAGAGTAATTTTCATGCTGCCTGGGTGCCGTCAGGGTTTCTTGTTGTGACAGCGCTGAGATAATCCCTGTGGTGGCCAAAGAAGAGCTGTAATTTCAGTTTGAAATGAAAGAATAAAAAGTGTTAAGAAGGCTGCCATGCACATGGCATGAGATGACCGAAGAAAGGGTTTCCGTTCAGGAAGTGAAATGTGCAACGGGAACAAGGCATCGCTTATTATATTAAATACATGTCACACTCACAATCTGCACTTCCGCAGGGGCTCTAGCATGCATTTATTTTTATTTTTTTAAGAAAACTCTCTTAACATTTGCTACAACAACTGCACATAGAAAAGCACAAGGCAGCCAACCCAGCAATGTAACTGTCTGAAGGTCCCTTCCTAAGTGCTGAGGCTTGGAAGAGAATTTTGGATTTACACTGGGGCAGTTATGGCACATGGAGGATGCCACAGATGTTAGTTAAGAGGCCGATTATGTCAAACGGATGTGACTGATCTATTGGGTGACCAGAGAATCAGATCAGGGGCAGGCGCTGGATGTGCTTTTACCGCTGGGCTGCCTGTGGCTGGATTACAGACTTCAGAGAGGAGTGCAAAATGGACTTCACCCTGACGAGAGAAGGGTGTACTTCCGGGAATGGCCCTGGAGCTCTTCCTGTGCATTTACCTTTCGGGCTGATGCAGTATGGTGAGCTCCACCGAGCGCACCGTTAGCCCCCGTTTGCCCGTGAGTTTGACGCGCTATTTTTACCCCTTATACAGTAAGCGGTAATAACGCGTGGAAGACGCGCAGCCAACCCCCCCCCCCGAAACTAATAGCGCCTGCAACATGCAAATGCATGCTGATGAGCCTATTAGTTATTCCCGCGCGATCCAGAAAGTAAAATGTGCAGCCAAGCCGCACATTTTACTCTCAGAAAGGCAGGAGTTAATTTCGGCCGCACTGGGCATGCGTACAGAAAAGCAGAAAAAACTGCTTTTCTGTTCACCCACCGACTTACTATCATAGCGATATGAAGTCGGAGGCCCCAAAATTAAAAAAAAAAAAAAAAATCAACCCGCAGCTCGCAGGTTGGAAGACGGATGTTCAATTTTGCTGGCGTCCGTTTTCCGAACCCGTGGCTTTCAGCAGGTTTGACAACAGACGCAGGTAAAATTAAGCGTTGGCTGTCAATAAGGAGGCGTTAGGGACGCACTAGTGTCCGTAGCGCCCGGGAGAGTGGGTGCTCGCCTCGGAGTGCCGGCTCTCCTGCGCATTTTACTGTATCGGCCCGTTTGTGAGCGATATTGGGGAGGGGTTAGAAGGAAGCGCTTGCCTTTTTTGTGAATGACACAAAGATCTGCTACAGAGCCAGCATCCCTGAGAACTGATCGAAACGTCATTTTATTTCCGATTTATATTCCGCCTTCTGGGACTGGTCAGCCACTTAAAACTGGATTGCATTTAGGTACCGTAGGTATCGGCTTGAGGAGTGGTTGAATTCTTGGCAGTTAAGATTCAATGCAAAAAGTTCACTGTCACGTCTGGTGTGCAGAAACCTGGGGGAGCAGTAGATCTTTAAAGTAAACTAACAAAACAGGGAAGTTACTGCATCCAGAGAGAGAGGTTTCCATAAATGCTAAGTAGCCCTAGTACCTTTAGGTAAAGTGCAGTAAAATTCCATATTACCCCTCTCAACTAATCGGCAGGTTATTAATACAAGCAAAAAACATACTTTGAAATGTTAGACGTCTAAACTAAGATGAGAGAGTCAGAACGTGTAGCGTTGAATGGAAGAGGTATCTCAGAGACCTGGTGGAAGCAGGATAACCAATGGGACACTGAGACCAGGGTCCAAATTAAATCACAATGAAAGGATGGATTAAAATGGAGGGGGGGTGGAGCTATAAGTTAAAGAGGTCAGAGAGTTGAAGAGAATACAAGTTCTGTGGGAAAGAAAATGCACCGTAGAATCGTCATGGATAGACATTAAGGGGTAGAGTTTTAAAAAATACGCGCACGCTTCCATGTGCCCGCGCTACCCGGCGCACAGACATGGACACGCGATTTTATAACATGCGCGAGCCAGTGCGCACGTTCTAAAATTGCGGGCGGTACGCAAGGGGGGGGGGGGCAGAGTTAAGCCAAAATCGCACAGCGACGCATCGTTGGGCTTCCCCAATTAAGAACATAAGAAATTGCCATACTGGGTCAGACCAAGGGTCCATCAAGCCCAGCATCCTGTTTCCAACAGAGGCCAAAAACCAGGCCAAAAGAACCTGGCAATTACCCAAACACTAAGAAGATCCCATGCCACTGATGCAATTAATAGCAGTGACTATTCCCTAAGTGATGCCATCTAACATTCAGAAAAAATCTTAAGACATGGCTTTTCCGCCAAGCCTCCGAAACACACTAACGGCCCTTGTCACAATTCACAAACTCTGGAACTAGGAACCTCTACGCAGCCAATATGTACAAACTACTAATTTGTAATCTTATTTTGTTATTGGTTATTTGCCTCCTTCTACCCTTTTTTCCAGCTACCTGTGCTTCCAAGTTTATCCACCTTGTTGATTGTAACTTTGCTCGTTTTGTTAAATGATTGTTTATTGTTAAAATTCTTACCCCGTTCTATGTAAACCGATTTAATATGGTTATTACCATGAAGGTCGGTATAGAAAAGTGTTAAATAATAATAATAATAATAATAAATAATAAAATTGATTAATAGCCATTAATGGACTTCTCCTCCAAGAACTTATCCAAACCTTTTTTGAACCCAGCTACACTAACTGCACTAACCACATCCTCTGGCAATAAATTCCAGAGATTTATTGTGCGTTGAGTGAAAAAGAATTTTCTCCGATTAGTCTTAAATGTGCTACTTGCTAACTTCATGGAATGCCCCCTAGTCCTTCTATTATTCGAAAATATAAATAACCGAGTCACATCTACTCGTTCAAGCCCTCTCATGATCTTAGACCTCTATCATATCCCCCCTCAGCCGTCTCTTCTCCAAGCTGAACAGCCCTAATCTCTTCAGCCTTTCCTCATAGGGGAGCTGTTCCATCCCTTTATCATTTTGGTTGCCCTTCTCGGTACCTTCTCCATCGCAAATTTGATAACATCACTTGTTGTATTCCTTTCCAGATCATTTATATATATATATATATATATCGAAAAGCACTGGTCCAAGTACAGATCCCTGAGGCACTCCACTGTTTACCCTTTTCCACTGAAAAAATTGTCCATGTAATCCTACTCTCTGTTTCCTGTCTTTTAACCAGTTTGTAATCCACGAAAGGACATCGCCACCTATCCCATGACTTTTTACTTTTCCTAGAAGCCTCTCATAAGGGACTTTGGATTTTCAGAAGGCGTTTGACAAATACACTATATCTACCGGCTCACCTTTATCCAATTGTTTATTAATCCTTCATAAAAATGAAGCAGATTTGTGAGGCAAGACTTCCCTTGGGTAAATCCATGTTGACTGTGTCCCATTAAACCATGTCTTTCAATATGCTCTACGATTTTGATCTTGAGAATAGTTTCCACTATTTTTCCCGGCACTGAAGTCAGGCTCACTGGTCTCTCCCAGTCCTCTCCAATTAAGGAACTAACTGGGAGGGAACTTCCCTATCCCCTACCCTAAACTCCCTTTTACTTCCCCTCTCCTCCCTCCCCCTTATCCCTATTCTAGGAATCCCTAATTTTTACCTTTTGCCCCTTCAAAGGATCAGTAGCACATGCTGGCACCCTGCCGGCGCGCGATCCCCCAGCAAAGCGGCAAATGACCGCTGTACTGGGCGCCTCCAGCCCCTTCCCCTAGCCCCAGCTCTTGTGCACATAACAGGGGTTATGTGCTCGGCTGGGCCCCTTTTAAAATGCGTGCAAGCCCCAGCCACACACATAACCCCTTTTTTTTGCACGTGCGGGCCGTAAATGTAAGAAGAAAAACAGAACAGCAGTGGAAATGTACTACAGTCCAGCAGGCCAGAGTGAACAGAAAGACAATGAAATGCTAACAGAAAATAGGAAAGATAACAAAAGTGGCCACACAGTAATGATGGGTGATTTTACGTACTCCAGCAGCTAAGGAGATAACGTTTCTAGAGGAAATAAATAACTATTTCATAGAACAACTAGTATAAGAACTGAGAAGAAGGGGAACTATTTTAGACCTAATACTTAATGGAATACATGATTTGATGCGAGAGGCGACCTAGCAACAATGATCATAGCATTTATTTGTTTATTTAGATTTCTATTCCGCTTTTTGCACTTTTTCAGCGCTTCAAAGTGGATTACATTCAGGTACTGTAGGTATTTCCCTATCCCCAGAGGGCTTACAAGCTCAGGGCCGGATTTTAAGACGTTCGCAACCAGGTGTGCACAAATGTACACCCATGTTATAAAATCTGGGGTCGGCACGTGCAAAGGAGGTGCCTACTAGTGCACCTTGCGCGCGCCGAGCCCTAGGGGAGCCCCGATGGCTTTCCCTGTTCCCTCCAAGGCCGCTCCAAAATTCGGAGCGGCCTCGGAGAGAACTTTACTTCCACCCCCCCCCCCCACTTCCCCTCCCTTCCCCTACCTAACCCCCCCATACCTTTATTTTATAAGTTGCGCCTGCCCCCGGCAGGGAGCCGTGAGTTAGCTGGGGTCTTTGCACTGGCAGGGAGGCCGTCCCTGCCAGTGCCTGCTTCCATTCTGCTGCTTCTGCCTGCTCCTGGGCGCCGGCGCGCGCCTCTTCACCACATTTAAAGGGCAGCCCGCGATCCCAGGCTCAGCCCCAAATGGCCGCTGTGCCTGGAGGCTCCAGCCCCGTCCCCGGACCGCCCCGCCCATGCTCTGCACCTTTTTTCAAGCCCCAGGACTTACACACGTCCCGGGGCTTTACGCGCACCACTGGGCCTTTTGAAAATAGGCCCGGCGCACGTAACCCACCCCCCCCTACGTGCATAGGGCTTTGAAAATCTGCCCCTCAGTTTGTGCCTGGGGCAATGGAGGGTAAAGTGACTTGCCCAAGGTCACGAGGAGCGACAGTGGGATTTGAACCCTGGTCTCCGGGTCTGCTGTAACCACTAGGCTGCTACTCCACTCCTACTATCAAATTTGACTTGATATGTGAAGAGGGGACATTAAAGAAATCTACGATGCTAGCACTTAACTTTCAAAAGGGAGACTATGATAGAATGAGGAAAGTGTGGAGGAAAAATGTGAAAGTAGCAACTGCAAAAGCATGGAAGTTGTTTAAAACTACCATCTTGGAAACCCAGAACAGATGCATTAATAAAAGTAGGAGGAAGGCTGGTACGGTTAAAATGTGAGGTGAGAGAGGCTCTCTTAGCCAAAAGAGTATCTTTCAGAAAAGGGATCTGAATGAAGGGAACAGGGAACAGCACAAGCACTGGGACGTCAGATGCAAAACACTGATAAGGAGGGCAAAGATAGAATTTGAAAAGACGCTCACAATAATAGTCCATTAATGGAATTTGTTGCCTGAGGATGTGGTTAGTGCAGTTAGTGTAGCTGTGCTTATAAAAGGTTTGGATACGTTCTTGAAAGAGAAGTCCATTACCTGCTATTAATCAAGTTTACTTAGGGAATAGTCACTGCTATTAATTGCATCAGTAGCATGGGTTCTTCTTAGTGTTTGGGTAATTGCCAGGTTCTTGTGGCCTGGTTTGGCCTCTGTTGGAAACAGGATGCTGGGCTTGATGGACCTTTGGTCTGACCCAGCATGGCAATTTCTTATGTTCTTAAAATCTTTTTCAGGTACATTCGAAGCAAAAAAGCCTGTGAAAGATGACAGAGGAACTGAAACAAAATTTCGTGAACTTGTAAGATGTAAAAGGGCAAATTAACAAACTAAAGAGTAGCAAATCGCCTGGACCAGATAGTATATATCTCTGAGTGTTGAAGGAACTGACATATGAAATTGCAGCTCTACTATTAGTAATATGTAACTTATCATAAAAGCAGGTACAGTATATCTAAGATTGGAGGGTAGCCAATGTAACGCAAATTTTTAAAAAGCACTCTGGGGGTGATCCAGGAAACTACAGTGAGCCTGATGTCATTGCAGAGTAAAATGGTTTGAAACTTT
Source organism: Rhinatrema bivittatum (assembly GCF_901001135.1). Lineage (NCBI taxonomy): Eukaryota > Metazoa > Chordata > Amphibia > Gymnophiona > Rhinatrematidae > Rhinatrema > Rhinatrema bivittatum. Next base: position 592,960,591 of record NC_042617.1, on the reverse strand, counting down.
TATAAAGAATAAAATTACTGAACATATAGCCATAGTTTAATGGGACAAAGCCAAAATGGATTTAGCCAAGGGAAGCCTTGCCTCAGCAATCTGCTACATTTTTAAGGCGTGATTAAACATGTGGATAAAGGTGAGTCAGTTGATACAGTGTAACTGGATTTTCGGAAAGGGTCTGACAATACCTCATGAGAGACTCTTGAAGAAAGTAAAAAGTCATGGGATAGGAGGCAATGTTCTTTTGTGAACTGAGAACTGGTTGAAAAATAGAAAACAGAGAATAGGGCTAAATGGTCAATTTTCTCAATGGAGAAATGGGAATAGTGGAGTGCCCTAGTGATCTGTACTGGGATCACTCACTGCTTTTTAACATTTTTATAAATGATCTAGAGATGGGAAAATTGAGTCATCAGATTTACTGATACAAAATTGTTCAAAGTTGTTAAATCACAAGAGGATTTTGAGAAAATGCAAGAGGACCTTGCAAGACTGGCTATCCAAATGACAGCAGATAATTAGGGGTAGATTTTTTAAAAAAGCGTGTTCGCGTACTTTTGTTTGCGCACCAGGCGCAAACAAATGTACGCTGGATTTTATAAGATACGCGCGTAGCCGCGCGTATCCTCTAAAATCCTGGATCGGCGCACGCAAGGCTGCCGATTTTGGGCAGCCGGCGCGCGCCGAGCCGCGCAGCCTGTCACCGTTTCCTCCGAGGCCGCTCCGAAATCGGAGCGGCCTCGGAGGAAACTTTCTTTCGCCCTCCCCTCACCTTCCCCTCCCTTCCCCTACCTAACCCACCCCCCCAGCCCTATCTAAACCCCCCCCTACCTTTATCCACGGATTTACGCCTCCCGGAGGGAGACGTAAATCCACGCGCGCCAGCAGCCCGCTGGCGCGCCTAGACTCAACCCAGGGGCGGTTCCAGAGGGCGCGGCCACGACCCCGAAACGCCCCGGGCCGAAAGCACGCCCCCGGTCCTGCCCCCCCACCCCTGAAATGCCCCTGACACGCCCCCTTCGAAAAACCCCGGGACCTACGCGCGTCCTGGGGCTCTGCGCGCACCGGCGGCCTATGGAAAATAGCTTGATAGCACCTAGGTAAAGAGGGCATCAAGCTAGGTCGAGAGTACAATGTACAAATTTCATGTTTGTGCAGCTTTCCTCACTCCAAATCACATCAAATCTTCACGGATGTGTACTGTGCTGTTCCTAGCTCTGACTGTGCTTGTAAAACTACCCCCCATACCCTAGACCTCCACCACCTTGAGTTCCTAGTTCACAGTGGTATAAATGGTTGACTAATGTGTGCCTCCCCACAGGAGCGATCTCTCTCTCTCTCTCTCCACTCCACTTCGGATCTGCTTGCGATGTGAAAATATCTAGAAAATTACCCTAACCCCAGCTCTTTTTTTTTTTTTTATCGCATGCTCTATTCATGCGAAATTTATATCAAAATGATAAATCTAGCTCTTGGAGTGTGAGCCTTCTGGGGACAGAGAAATGTTACAGTTCCTGAATGAAGTCTACTTAACTGCTTGAAACAATGGAATATAACGTAAATAAATAAATAATCCCAGACAGGCTGGGATGTGTCTGAGTTGAACTGAGAAAGGTTCAGATTTGTTGGTTCGGTTTTACTTCTTTTCTGAACGTTTCAGCAGCCGTGTGTGATGTTGCACAGCTGGCAGGGGAATACATATACCTGCTATGGCTTGCTTTCAGCTATAGATTCTCACAAAGGCCCAAACTGAAAATCCTTCAGATCTCATGCTTTCAAGTCTCAGCCTTTTTAGCTAGAAGCCAAAAGTATGTACGGTATATGCAAGTGTTCAGTCTGTGAAACACAATTTGCTCTAAAACCTAGGGATGTGTCGGAGGCTTCAAAGTGGTATGAAAAAGACTGGAACATTTATACCGTACTACCCTTGCCTCCTAGTAGATATTTATGACTCTCTTGGCACCTTCAGGCACCTTTTCCTAATGAAATGTGACTTCTGGACAAACTGTTTCTGGCAACTGCAGCTAGGCTTCTCAAGCATCACCCACCAAATGCATATGTACTAATAAAATGCTGGTAGAAACGCCAACAAACCTCGCTCCTGCGGCATTGGTGACTGGGAACTGGATTCTGCTTGGCTACCGGGAGTCTGAGGTGGCATCTGGCTACCTGCAACACATTGGAGAGAAAGAGAAAAGCGAAGGCTTGCATTAGACTCTATTGCACTTTTCAAAGTTGGGCAACTCACTAATACGATATGATAATGAAAGGGTTAAAAATAAGTCTTTTTTTTCACTCTTTATAAGCCATGGAGAAAATGTGCTTTACAGCTTACTTAGCAACGGGCATGCTGAAACGTTCAATTTCATATTGAGCAACGTGCCAACCTTGCCAACATGATCCAATTTATAGCTGCAAATCTCCTGACATATTTCTGCAAGGGAGGTTTTTTTTTAAAACAAAAACCAACGTTTCACTAAAGAACAGGGCTTATCCTGCTGACTTTACACAGGCCTCTGACCAGGCTGCCAGAAATATTACCCTCTGAAAAATGTACTCCATACAGAAATGATTCGAAGCGAGAGGGGAAAAAAATCCCTGATGTCATCTCACAGAATGTTAAGTGGAGCTTGTGAGCAGACACGGATGTGCCGCCTGTGCATGGCCACACAAATACCACACTCCTGGGATTATTGCTTGTGAGCAGACACGGATGTGCTGCCTGTGCATGGCCACACAAATACCACACTCCTGGGATTATTGCTTGTGAGCAGACACGGATGTGCCGCCTGTGCATGGCCACACAAATACCACACTCCTTAAATAAAAGGCTTGATTCACAAGCCAAGCTGGCATTAAACCCATATACAGCTGATAAATGAAAGGGCAGGAAAGATACTTTTACAGTATAAAATATGAAAATCACGCAGAACTAAGACTGAATCTCCTTCTTACGTGGCAGGCAGAACATGAAATTTATGACGACAATCCAAACCTTTGAAGTGCACAAAGAAGCAGACTGAAAACATAGGAAGTTCAATGTTTAAAGAGAGAGGTTCTTAATTCAAAAAATGTCCAAAGTACATTTAGGACTCCTTCAGGGACAGGACTTTAAATATTTATTTAAGCTTAGCTATAATATGGCACAGGCTTTTCTAGGACCTGAAAATCAAATCTCTCTTAACGATAATCTCTTTTCTTAAGTATTTCATGAATTGATTTGGGTATGGGACAACCAAGTGATTGGATAAGCTGTATTTATTTATTTATTTCAATTTTTGCTTTATTCAGAGTGGTTACAAAAATATCCAAACATAAAGATTATTTTTAAAAAACCGCCCGGATACGTGCATATCATCCAGAGTGCGCACAGCTCGGAGGTTTTCAAAAGGGAGCTGGGCCATGGGGATTTCGGGGCGAGAAGCTGAGATGTGCACATAAATACGTCTGGCGCGCTCTAATGCCCCCTGCCGCGTGACGTTACTTGTGCTATAGAGGCTTGTAGGTTATAAAATAACGATAAATAGGCAGATCTGCGGGGTTTTAAGGGGGGAGTGAAGGCTATTAAAGCAGGGGCATTTCCACGACCTCTCTCTTAACTGGGCAAACTGATAAAGCTGGAAATGGCATGGGTGCGCTCCCCTTTTAAAATCCCCTGATTTACGTTGTAGACCACCATTTGTGCTCACTAAAATCTGGCGCACATGCGTGTGGCCAGGCTATTTTATAACATGAGTGCATAAATACATGCAAATTATAAACATAGCCGCAGCTGCACAGATATAGCCCCATGCGCTGGTTAGAAAGTTACCCCAATAATGCACAATTATTGATAACAACATTTGCAACAGATATACCCCCATGCGCTGGTTAGAAAGTTATCCCAATAATGCACAATTATTGATAAGAACATTTGCAACAGATATACCCCCATGCACTGTTAGAAAGTTACCCCAATAATGCACAATTATTGATAAGAACATTTGCAACAGATATACACCCATGCACTGTTAGAAAGTTACCCCAATAATGCACAATTATTGATAAGAACATTTGCAACAGATATACCCCCATGCGCTGGTTAGAAAGTTACCCCAATAATGCACAATTATTGATAAGAACATTTGCAACAGATATAGCCCCATGCACTGGTTAGAAAGTTACCCCAATAATGCACAATTATTGATAAGAACATTTGTAACAGATATACCCCCATGCGCTGGTTAGAAAGTTATCACAATAATGCACAATTATTGATAAGAACATTTGCAACAGATATACCCCCATGCACTGTTAGAAAGTTACCCCAATAATGCACAATTATTGATAAGAACATTTGCAACAGATATAGCCCCATGCGCTGGTTAGAAAGTTACCCCAAAAATGCACAATTATTGATAAGAACATTTGCAACAGATATAGCCCCATGCACTGTTAGAAAGTTACCCCAATAATGCACAATTATTGATAAGAACATTTGTAACAGATATACCCCCATGCGCTGGTTAGAAAGTTATCACAATAATGTACAATTATTGATAAGAACATTTGTGACAGATATACCCCCATGCGCTGGTTAGAAAGTTATCACAATAATGTACAATTATTGATAAGAACATTTGCATCAGATATACCCCATGCGCTGGTTAGAAAGTTACCCCAATAATGCACAATTATTGATAAGAACATTTGTAACAGATATACCCCATGCGCTGGTTAGAAAGTTACCCCAATAATGCACAATTATTGATAAGAACATTTGTGACAGATATACCCCCATGCACTGTTAGAAAGTTACCCCAATAATGCACAATTATTGATAAGAACATTTGTAACAGATATACCCCCATGCGCTGGTTAGAAAGTTACCCCAATAATGCACAATTATTGATAAGAACATTTGTAACAGATATACCCCCATGCACTGGTTAGAAAGTTACCCCAATAATGCACAATTATTGATAAGAACATTTGTAACAGATATACCCCCATGTGCTGGTTAGAAAGTTACCCCAATAATGCACAATTATTGATAAGAACATTTGTAACAGATATACCTCCATGCGCTGGTTAGAAAGTTACCCCAATAATGCACAATTATTGATAAGAACATTTGTAACAGATATACCCCCATGCGCTGGTTAGAAAGTTACCCCAGTAATGCACAATTATTGATAAGAACATTTGTAACAGATATACCTCCATGCGCTGGTTAGAAAGTTACCCCAATAATGCACAATTATTGATAAGAACATTTGTAACAGATATACCCCCATGCGCTGGTTAGAAAGTTACCCCAGTAATGCACAATTATTGATAAGAACATTTGTAACAGATATACCCCCATGCGCTGGTTAGAAAGTTACCCCAATAATGCACAATTATTGATAAGAACATTTGTAACAGATATACCCCCATGCGCTGGTTAGAAAGTTACCCCAATAATGCACAATTATTGATAAGAACATTGGCAACAGATATACCCCCATGTGCTGGTTAGAAAGTTACCCCAGTAATGCACAATTATTGATAAGAACATTTGTAACAGATATACCTCCATGCGCTGGTTAGAAAGTTACCCCAATAATGCACAATTATTGATAAGAACATTGGCAACAGATAGTCCATGTATCACAAAGACATTCACATTCTCAAATGGGTACATATGCTACAAGAGCCTTCCTGATCCAAAAACATCCAAACATGGAGAGCATGGCAATAAAATGCTCATTTATATTACAGCTCCAAAATACACACTTTGCTAATCTGCAATAAACAGTGCAGAAAATAAAACCATTCAATTAAATCTGTGCCTATGTAATAAAAAAGGTGTGTGTGAGGTGGAGTGTTTGAACCAGAATGGCTGCCTGCTATTTCCCTATATCCAGTCCTGGAAGGTCCTACATACCCAGTTCTTAACTTCTACACGCACTGAATGGCCAAGCAATGCAAGGTGTGGTAGGAGATAATCATCCAATCTGCTGCTTACTGTTCTTGCATGCACTACAGAGAGGAGGTCACTCTTACTGAGAAAAGGTGCAACAATTGAAAAACCACCTCAAACTTCAAGGATAAAGCAGAGCCAATGACAACTCTGAAAATACAGACTGCAATATGATAAAAGAGGAGGCCAGCCACATTCATCTCGTTTAACTCCAATCTGTTGCCTTATGTGACCTTTGCGAACATCCTAGGCCCCCTCTATTGAGGGAGCACACTTAGCAGAGGCGGGCGGAGCATGGGAAGTGTCATATCAGATCCAGCTTTATGTATTAAGTCCAACAGTCACTCGCTATATCAAGTGTAAAACACAAACCGTTCCCAAGGTCAGTTTTCTTAACACAGGACATGATGCATGCAAAAACTATGGCGTTCTGTTTTTTAAATAAATATTTCCCTTCATTCACAACTCATGATATTTACTTGATGAGTGAATGAGGAGTCTCTCTGTGGTCAAGTTGCATGTTTATGGCATGGAGAGGAAAGATGAGGAACGTGGTCACATCTTATCTTCTCTTGAGTTTTAATTAACGTTGAGATGTGGATGGAAATTATGTAATATTGGGGATCACTGCTACTTATGAAAATTGTAAAAAATAAAATGCAGTATAAAATGTAACAAATACTTTATAAAATGTACAAGAATTGCAAGTGCAGTTTGCATTAGAACTCAGGCATATGTAATAAGATAATATATTATTTACTTTGAACAGCTACCACTGGTGACAATCTATGGCAGGACTTCTCAAAATGGGGTCAGAAGTACCTGAAAGGGCAGAGGTCTTCAGGCACCAGCAGGAAGATCAGTGTGGCCCTCACTCACAGGCCCTGCATGAGTTCCTATGGTAACAGGAAGGGACTGGGGATGCTGCTGGTCCTGTGAGCTTGCACTGACTTTCATTACTAATGCTGCTTCCGCTTGCAGATCATACAGGTCGATACTGTAAGGCCGCGTTAGAAAGAGTGCAGCACTGCCGGGCGCACCCTCATTTGCCGCACGCACAGTCCTGCTCACATACCGCTCGATACTCTCTTCAAATTGCATGCAAATGCATGCCACGTCTGCGAAGCGTTAGGGAACGTTAGGCCCGCGCAACCCACTTTACTGTATAGGAGCTTTATACAGCGCCTATACAGTATCCTGGGTGCGCTGGTACCTGTCATTTCAAATGTCATTTCAACTGACATTTGAAATGACAGGCACCAGGAAGTGGATGGTTCCCCCCCTCCCGAAGCAAGGCGCAGGGCGAAAATTAAAACAAAAGGGAATAAAGTGTAAAAAAAAGTAAACACTAGCGGGAGCCGGCGGGCGCCCGTTCATCCCGGCGGCGGCGGGAGCCGGCGGGCGGGTGGGCGCGCGTTCGATCCAGGCGGCAGCAGGAGCCGGCGGGCGGGTGGGCACCCGTTCATCCAGGCGGCAGCAGGAGCCGGCGGGCGGGTGGGCACCCGTTCATCCAGGCCACGGTGGGAGCCAGCGGCGAAAGCGGCCTCCGGTAGCTCCCGCCGGCAGTGAATGAATGCACGCCTGTATACGCCCGTGCGATTTCGGCGCTCAAGGACGCTGCAAATGTTAGTATATATGGAGGTCGTCCATGGTGCAGTCCGGTACGTTGCTGTTGGAACACCACACTATCACCAGGTAGAGGGTAGCGGTAAACTAACAGGTTAAGGACGCGGCAAAATAGCGGGTTACAAAGGAGATAATCGGAGCGCGCGTCACAGTATCGGAGGGGAATAGCTAATTTGTTCATTAAATAGCTAATTCGTTCATTTACATATCATATACATGCTGGGTGCGGAAAGGGTTACGGGTCGGTTTCAAGAAGCGCTAAGGACGCTTGAAACTGGAGACTATCGCAGGATCGCCTTACGCATCCGAATTGTGCGCCCACAGCGGGTTACAGATGGGGAATCTCCAACCGCACGTTACAGTATCGAGCTGATAGTTAGGTTTGGGACCATGAGGAGGAAGGGTGGGCTGAGTGTGCATAGGACTGTGGAGATTCCTATTGCTCTTCTCTCCTCACCCACCACTCAACCTACCCAAGAGGAAACGCCTTCTCGTCCCACCAGCTGCCATCGACCTTTGGTTCAGGGTCAAAGAAAAATATTGCTGTTGACCTGACCATGGCAGCTGTTTGAAGGAAAGGATTGGATGCAGGAGGGGTTTGAGGGTTAGATCAGCTGGAGAGGGAATGGCCATAGAGGGAAAGGAGGACTGGAGGTGCTGGGAATTAGAGGGGATTTTGAGCTAAGAGCTGGAGGCCAGTAGGTAAGGATGGGAGGTGAGAGAGAGGGGATGGGTAATGGGGTAAGAGGGAGGGGATGATATAGAATCAACTGGGGATTATAAAAATGGTGTGGAGTGAGAGAGGATCAGCTGTGAGGATGCAAAAAAAGCTGGAGGGGGTGAGTGACTAGATGGTCTAGGAAGGCGAGAGGAGCTAGGGGACGTTAGGGGATTAGCTGGAGGGGAAGGAGGTCTTCTGGAGGGGATGGAGTTTGACAGAAAGGACAGACTGGAGAGGGTGGAAGTTGAGAGAGACGATCTAGAGTGTGGGAAGGGCAAGCATGGAATGATTGTTGAGGGAGGACCATAACTCTGCCAATCCATTTTCAAGTGCTAAAATGGGGTCACAGTGGCTAAAAGTTTGGGAAGCCCTGGTCTATGGACAATCAGCAGGGACTGCTCTTAAATCCCATAGGAAAACTGTACCCTAAAGGCAATTTACTATTCACTGTTCCCAGCTGCTGTGTTGTGGTCGAGAACAAGTAATTGGTATTTTAGCCAATAGTGGATTTCTGAAGTTTAAAGACAGGCAAGATATCTAACGTCAACATTGTTGCTGGTCACTTCTGTCTGACTGAGGGAGTCAGCAGGAAACTCCCTCAGTCTACCTTAAGGGACTGGGCACAGCTGTCTCGCCCGGTCTTCCTTAAGATCCAGACTCACAGGGAATCCTCACCAGATTACCCCTCACCTGAGTATAAAAACTCAGGGCCTAGAAGGATTAAGCAGGCCCCGGGGAGCAGGCAGAGACCTCTTGTGCTTAAGGACTGTGTGTTACCTGAATTTAAGGTGAGCTACACTGATTGTTTTGATTTGGGTTTTGTCACTGCCAGAATCTGCCTCCTTATTTCTCTGGCTGTTTCCAGAGTTTATAAAAGAAGTATCACTTGCACACTTCACAACACGATGCAAATCTACCATGGTCTATGCGAGACTGCTGACGCCTTCTTTCCAGAGGCTTAAAGTGTCACATAGGATAAACTTAAAGACCAGCATCAGCCTTAAGCACTGAATCAAAAGCCCCTTTCAGAATTCTCAAGCGCAGTGGAAGAAAGCTCCGGATTTATTCACGAATGCTGCTCAGGCATCAGCTGCAGCGAGACAGTAAGTGCCTGCATTAGAATGAACACTTTTGCAGGACAAAATAAATCCAGCGACTTGAGACCACAAAAAAATGACATCAGCCCCATGTTAACACAGGTCACTTACACCACTCACGGCACACACATGCCTAGGGCATCATTAGCAGACAGATTATGCCACACAAATATTTTCAAAAGTGCTGAAGCATAAGGAGGGTGTTGCTGTGCACGTCTGGCGCAATGGCTCCGAGATTCAGTTGTAAGGCGCCCGGAGATGTTCTGAGCTATAACAAGTGCCATTTGTGAACATTTACTGCAGGTTTGGCTTGCTGGTACTTTCTCTGGTATTTATTTCTTTATTTGGGATTTTTATATACCGACATTCTTACATTACATGTAAATCATACCGGTTTACATAGAACAAAAAACAGCTGGAGCTGATACAGTGAACAATTACAAATTAAACTTGTTAACAAACTAAAAAGGGTATAACACTTGGAAAATGTTTATATAACAGAAAGGGTGGGAGGGGGCGTGGTCTCTCTCTCTCGCAATGTCATCTCTCCTCCTGATGTTGTAGTTGCCTCTCAGTTTCTTTTCTTTTTTTTTAATTTTTAAAGATGGAAATTAAAGTTACTGCTGGGGCCCTAGATATAAATGGGCCTCCCCGCTCGCCCGCGCTACAGAAGTGTAATTCCAGACAGACTTGACCTATAAAGGCAGATCTGGCAAAACTATTTTTTAGTTCTGCGTATTTATTTCTAGGCACTTATTGTTCATAAAAAAACCTTTCCTTCCTGCATTCTACATTGTGAGGAAACTGGAGCCTTGTACTAGTAAGGAAATGGGGACATTGGTGAGATTAACTCCTCCATAAACATACCAATATCTATAATGATATAGATAAATACATATATACAGTATATATACATATATATACCCACTGAATATGAATAGTGGGCTTTACTTTTGTGTTTATGTATGTTACAAGCATATACGCATGATCAAGCATATGGTAATAAAAACCTAACTGCACTGCTCTGAGTGTGCTTTAACACAAGCATTTAATTTCATTATAATCACATATTCTGTCATGCATCGTTCCTCTCGTAACACAAGCCAAATGCAATATGAAATTACTGTATACCTTCCAGCACTTTTTAAGGCAAAATGGCCCCATTAGAACAATGTTGGATCTTTATATTGATGGAATTTTTCTCCTTCTCTGCTTGTTCAGGGTCAGAACCAGGCATGCATGGTGGAGACCGCCATACCTCCAGGAGAAACACTTATTGTGAAACAGAAATGAATCAGAACTCTCCTATGACAGCCTGTAAGGTTTCCTTACTTGGGAAGTTGGTACAGAAAAAAAATAAAAATTACAGGATGAATTTTAAAAGCATTGCTGGTGTTAATAGACCTGTATATGTGAGTGTATGGGCTACACATGAGCCATGTGCATATTAGAAGTGCAAATTATGTGCATATATGCGTGTGTGTGAGGTAAAAAAAAAAAGGTGATGGGTTAAGGCATGTCAAGGGCCAACATTTGGTATAAATCCATATTTTAATTCCAGTACCACAGCGCACAGTGGGCTGTTAGCCAGCATGGTCATTGTTAAAAAATACCATCCTAGAAGCACAATCCAGATGTATTCCACACATTAAGAAAGGTGGAAAGCAGGCAAAACGATTACCAACATGGTTAAAAGGGGAGGTGAAAGAAGCTATTTTAGCCAAAAGATCCTCATTCAAAAATTGGAAGGAGGATCCAACAGAAGAAAATAGAATAAAGCATAAACATTGCAAGTTAAATGTAAGACATTGATAAGACAGGCTAAGAGAGAATTTGAAAAGAAGTTGGCCGTAGAGGCAAAAACTCACAGTAAAAACTTTGTTAAATATATCCGAAGCAGAAAGCCTGTGAGGGAGTCATTTGGACCGTTAGATAATCGAGGGGTTAAAGGGGTACTTAGAGAAGATAAGGCCATCGCGGAAAGATTAAATGATTTCTTTTCTTCAGTGTTTACTGAAGAGGATGTTGGGGAGGTACCCGTACTGGAGAAAGTTTTCATGGGTAATGATTCAGATAGACTGAACCAAATCACGGTGAACCTAGAAGATGTGGTAGACCTGACTGATAAATTGAAGAGTAGTAAATCACCTGGACCGGATGGTATACACCCCAGAGTTCTGAAGGAACTAAAAAATGAAATTTCAGACCTATTAGTAAAAATTTGTAACCTATCATTAAAATCATCCATTGTACCTGAAGACTGGAGGGTGGCTAATGTAACCCCCATATTTAAAAAGGGCTCCAGGGGAGATCCGAGAAATTACAGACCGGTTAGCCTGACTTCAGTGCCAGGAAAATTAATGGAAAGTGTTCTAAATATCAAAATCACAGAACATATAGAAAGACGTGGTTTAATGGAACAAAGTCAGCATGGCTTTACCCAGGGCAAGTCTTGCCTCACAAATCTGCTTCACTTTTTTGAAGGAGTTAATAGACATGTGGATGAAGGTGAACCGGTAGATATAGTATACTTGGATTTTCAGAAGGCGTTTGACAAAGTTCCTCATGAGAGGCTTCTAGGAAAAGTAAAAAGTCATGGGATAGGTGGCGATGTCCTTTCGTGGATTACAAACTGGCTAAAAGACAGGAAACAGGTTAGAGACCTTGGGGTAATACTAGACAATCGTCTAAACCTGAAGAAAATGGTCAACACAACCTCCAAAGACTGTTTCTTCAGATTACAGATTCTAAAACGACTAAAACCACTCTTATTCTTCCACGACTTCAGGACAATCCTCCAAGCGCTACTGTTCGCCAAAATAGACTACTGCAGTGCCCTCTACCTAGGCCTCCCCAAATCCACTGTCAAACCACTGCAGATGTTACAAAATGCGGCTGCGAGATTGCTGACAAGTACCAGTCGCGGCGAACACATCTCTCCCATCCTCAGAAACCTACACTGGTTACCAGTTAACTTCAGAATTCTATATAAATCAATCACCGTAATACATAAAACTATCCATCATCATCTTCAACTCGACCTGGAAATCCCATTCAAACTCCACTCCTCTAACAGACCAACTAGAGATATTCTCAAAGGCACCCTGAAATTTCCCCCTACTAAAGCCTCACGCCTCTCGACGACCAAAGACAGAGCGTTTTCGATAGCTGGCCCATCCATCTGGAATAGCATCCCTTCAAGTCTTAGAGTGGAACCTTGCCTGTTAACTTTTAGAAAAAGACTTAAAACCTGGCTATTTCACCAAGCCTTCGCCGACCCACCAGACAATCACTAGTTGTCCTTCACTCTTACCTGTTATGGTGATTACACTCACTAATGGACTCTGACACCTCCAGGTTAAAGCACCATTATGCTTTAACCCGTACGCCCTATGGTATCACCTCATATTTATTTCCTGCCTTATCTTCTTTCCAGCTTGTTGCAAGCTTCCAAGTTCTCTTACCCTGTTGATTGTAACTTTTGTTTTTTTATTTTTTGACTCATTCCTACCTACTGTTTTTTGCTGTACTTGAATTGTTACCCCAGTTATTTTCTTGTTAATTGTAAACCGATCCGATATGGTTATTTACTATGAAGGTCGGTATATAAAAACTATTAAATAAAATAAATAAATAAATAAATAAACAGAGAGTAGGATTAAATGGACAATTTTCTCAGTGGAAGGGAGTGGGCAGTGGAGTGCCTCAGGGATCTGTACTGGGACCCTTACTTTTCAATATATTTATAAATGATCTGGAAAGAAATACGAGTCAGGTAATCAAATTTGCAGATGATACAAAATTGTTCAGAGTAGTTAAATCACAAGCAGATTGTGATAAATTGCAGGAAGACCTTGTGAGGCTGGAAAATTGGGCATCTAAATGGCAGATGAAATTTAATATGGACAAATGCAAGGTGATGCATATAGGGAAAAATAACCCATGCTATAATTACACAATGTTAGGTTCCATATTAGGTGCTACAACCCAAGAAAGAGATCTAGGCATCATAGTGGATAACACATTGAAATCGTCGGTTCAGTGTGCTGCAACAGTCAAAAAAGCAAACAGAATGTTGGGAACTATTAGAAAGGGAATGGTGTATAAAACGGAAAATGTCATAATGCCTCTGTATCGCTCCATGGTGAGACCGCACCTTGAATACTGTGTACAATTCTGGTCGCCGCATCTCAAAAAAGATATAATTGCGATGGAGAAGGTACAGAGAAGGGCTACCAAAATGATAAAGGGAATGGAACAGCTCCCCTATGAGGAAAGACTAAAGAGGTTAGGACTTTTCAGCTTGGAGAAGAGACGGCTGAGGGGGGATATGATAGAGGTGTTTAAAATCATGAGAGGTCTAGAACGGGTAGATGTGAATTGGTTTTTTACTCTTTCAGATAACAGAAAGACTAGGGGGCACTCCATGAAGTTAGCATGGGGCACATTTAAAACTAATCTGAGAAAGTTCTTTTTCATTCACAAAATTAAACTCTGGAATTTGTTGCCAGAGGATGTGGTTAGTGCAGTTAGTATAGCTGTGTTTAAAAAAGGATTAGATAAGTTCTTGGACAAGAAGTCCATTACCTGCTATTAATTAAGTTGACTTATATAATAACCACCGCTATTATTAGCAATGGTTACATGGAATAGACTTAGTTTTTGGGTAATTGCCAGGTTCTTATGGCCTGGATTGGCCACTGTTGGAAACAGGATGCTGGGCTTGATAGATCCTTGGTCTGACCCAGTATGGCATGTTCTTATGTTCTTCTGCTCTTGATGAGCTGTAACTCTGTTTAGGACTCAAATGACTGGGTAAGGGTCTGAAGAGTCAGAGGGGGTCTGGATAACCTTGTGATGGACTGGGCAAACTGGTGGACTAATTGGTGAAACTGGGAATGTCCTTCACATGAGCGCTTACCTACGAATGTTAAAGCAAAGTACTAAGGAAGATATGTGAAATATGATTGCTCACGTAAGCGCTTACAATTAGGCGCACACATATGCATGGACCTCACACGATTTAAAATTCCTCCATATTGGTGCCCACGCACTCATTTTAAAAAGTTACCATCCCTATATACAGTTACATTGTTCTGAACAGATAGGGAGGTTATATCCTATCTAGATGCCCTTGAGGACTCAACATTCCCCCACAGGGTCAGGTGATACAACCAGAGAATGTTAACCCCTTGCTGTGTGGTCTGGAGGATGACCTCCAACATATATTAGATACGGTATATTTGACAAGTTTCACCAGCGAAATTGAATGGGAGAGTGAACTTCAAAAATATCCTGGGAGACCTCTCATAGACGCAATTTAGAACGATAAAAAGAAGAGTTCTGCAACACAGTTTGAATCATTGTTTTATATACGGATATAAGATTTTCCTGTGGCTAAGGGGGTTTCCATATTGACTGCCTCTGTGCTCTTCATATCGAAGGAACTCATGAGTTGGTTCCACCTATAATTGGACAAGGATTTTATGAATGGGTTGGCCTCTATGTCTTCTGTTGCTTCATCTGGCAGTTTCAGAACAGCAAAGAAGTGGGGTACACTTGATTCTTCTGCATAAGTTTGAACATAAGTTAAAGTGCTGAAACACAGCTGTGCCAGGACTGTATGACAACACATTTTTGGACTTTACAATAAGTACTCTTTACATTATATTTTGGTTTAAGAAGCTCTTATTAGCTATTTTGAAAACCAGAGCAGATATAGCCAGCAATAAGGAAGTGTGATATTTAAACTCAACACCTGTGATGTAAACTGCACTACAAAGAAGGGGATTTAAAATCAATTATCAATAATCAGCATTTGTTTAACTAATGTAACTATTGTGAACCGTTATGATGGCGAAACCGAATGACGGTGTACAAAACATGTTAAATTAATTAATTAATTAAATACCTGCTTTCAACTGCAAATTTATCAAGAATATGGTAAAAAATAGACTACAATGTTAGTCATTATCATGACTTGTGCGATTTGAGCTTTATGGAGTTTATTTTCAAAGAGTTACTTGGGGATTGTGTACATAAAAATAGCATGCTCTTAGGGTTTGTGGACCCTTGGCCCGAGGCGCAACCTGTGGAGGGTGAGCTCCACAGGTCCCCACCGTTGGGAGGCGAGGCCGGACGGGAAGCAGGCAGACAGGAGCTTCACCAGTACCAGCCCACGATCCCCGCAGGTTGAGTCCTTGGGTGCCGGGGCCAGCTGGTCTTAGGCGGGCCTCTCCATGGCTGGTCCTGGGAGAGCGGCCAGAGGATGGCGATGTTGGGTCTTGGGCCTGATATGGACGATGCAGGAGGCAACTAGGAAAGGAGAGGTCAGAGGCAGGCAGCAACAGGCAAAGGTCAGGTCCGGTCAGAGGTCAAAGACAAGCGGCAGCAGATGGAGGTGAAGGCCAGACCAGAGCCAGGGCCAGAGATGAGGGTCTGACGGCTGTCACCCAGAAGGGGAGCAAAGGCTGCTGAAACTGGGAGGCCGAAGCAGGAACTTCTGAAGTAGGAACCTCCAAAGCAGGAACCAAGGAAGTCGTTGCCAAGTCAGTCAGCTGGAGCTAGAGGTGGTCCTTTTATAGGCTGGAGGGCCAGACGTCATCACAATGGGCTGGACCCTGATTTCCTGCTGTTGGCCCTTTAAAATGAGCCAAGGCAACATGCGCTCCTAGGGAGGGCCTGGATGGGAGGGGTGGTCGGCGGTGTCTCAGCTGCCACGCGGTCTGCGGGAGGCCCGGACCAGAGATGGAGTGCAGCAGCAGCATCGGGCTATTGCCGTGAGGGCACTGGGAGCCGGAGACGGTGAGAGGTGGTGGGTGAGTGGTGCCGGCTGCGGGTTGCCATGGCCGGTGAGTGTAACATGCATATCCGTAAGCAGTATAAACCTCGAGAGTACGTGCGTACTTGTGGTATCACATGCAAAGGCTAGCAGGGACACTCTAGGAGTATTCCGGGTCAGGGTTCACAGGTATGCTCTTTTAGAAGCAGTGCATGCACATGCATTACTGACTTGCACAATTGAGCATGGACTTGACTTTTTTTTTTGCAGTTTTGGGTGGAAAGTCTGGGTGAACTGGCGAGGGTTCAGGGTAAAGTGCTGGAGGGTCAAGGTTAACCAGTGATTCCAAATACCTATGCAAGTATTTTCAGAAGTGGAGTAAGTGCATATTTTATAAATGCCTACCCCTGCAGTTTATTCTGGTCATTACATGCAAAGGAGTACATTTTCAAATGGGTTGCTCGCGTAGGTGGCATGTACACATTTATATGCTATTTTATAAATGTCATGAGTACACATGTATTTTTGGTTTTATGTCTACGTTTTACTGGGGAACAAAGGTGGTGCTCTAGGGACAGGGTCTAGGTCTGGGAGAACTTGCAGGGTTACAGTGTGAAGTGCTAGATGGTCTAGGTGAACTGGTGGAGGTATCAAAAAACCAGCAATTTCAAGTACTCCTGCATGTTTTATAAAACACCTGCCTCCATGTTTAATTCTGCATGCCTATTTGTACAGTATCACAATTATTTCATGCACAAAATATGCAGACATATGTTTATAAAATGGGAAAAGAATGCATTTTCTCGCACAGGAAATAAACATGTATACTGAAGCATGCCTACATACTTTTGGAGCAGAAATACGGGGTATTTTATAAAACGTGCAGCGGTTTATAAAATACTAGCATTAATCTCTGCACCTCCACTTACACAGGCAAATGCTGTATTGTGGATAGATTTGAAAGTTGGTTTCAAATTGTTACAATTATTACATGCATAAAATATAGACACATATTTTAGGCAATTTCAATGTAATCTCAGCATTTACTGTACTGCATTATGTACACTCTAAACTTATAATATGGAACTATTCTGCAGTCAACTGTTGCAAAACAGTAGGAGACTGTCACTAATGTGATCTGCACTTACGAAGGTACCACCAGTATTAAAAAAAATAATCAGTCACTACTTAACTTTAGAATACCTAACAATATGAAAGACATAAAAAAAGATAATGGGGGGGTGTCTTTTGATAACCCCCTTTGTGTACTGCAGAAGTGAAAACTAGCTCTTGGTATAAGGGCCTTCTCTATAAAGTGCCTAAGCCTTCACAGTTAACCTTGTCACAGTTCAATGTTGTCCCACACAGTCCAAAGGGGGTGACAAAAGCAGCCGA
Organism: Rhinatrema bivittatum; assembly: GCF_901001135.1. Classification (NCBI taxonomy): domain Eukaryota; kingdom Metazoa; phylum Chordata; class Amphibia; order Gymnophiona; family Rhinatrematidae; genus Rhinatrema; species Rhinatrema bivittatum. The sequence continues at coordinate 592,943,033 of NC_042617.1, read as the reverse complement.
AGAACCTTGCAAACCCTCATGAATTCTTAATCAACTTAAAACTCATCAATTTAGCACTCTCAGCAAGGTCACTCTCCGCACATTTATCCATAAGCCTTTAATGCAGTTTGCAAGTACAAACTCCTCTGTCACTTTGTGTTTGGAAGGGGGAGTATCAACATTAACAACCCCTGGTTATATCATTTATAAACATGCAGATGTGGATTATTAAAGATTAATGCGTTTCAGGATTGGTGCCGGCATTCCGTTTGTCTCACGCCGAAACCAATTCTGTTCTTCATTAGTCAACGACAAGCCACATCACGCGCCTGTGGAAGAGAAATCAAAGGTGCAAGTGCGAATTGAGAATAAGTGATGAAACTGATTACTATAGGAGACTTAACGGCTGTAATCAATCAACACATCACAATAATCCAAATCCACAGCTATCTGGCATGGGGAAATGAATGTAAAATATCACCAGACGAGATGTGCTCGTGAATGCAGGCTTCACATCTCAATATACAGAGATAAAGCACAAAATAAATCTGTTGATGTCACAAAATGCCAGGAAGGCATTTGGATGGAGAAGAAAATACATGAGTAGTCACTCCAATGATTTACAGCGTTAATACCAGCAATTTTTATTTGAATACTTTCTTTAAAGTAATTGCATTTGGGACTTCATTATCCATTCATCTGTTCCCTCGTTGTACATGTAAATTTTAAAAAATCCCTACTCTCTTGGTAAAAACAAGTAAATTGTAAAGTCACATGTGCTTAAACAGACTTCTGTGTCGACGTCAGATACTTTTTCCATTGATTCTTAATAATTTCTTTTAGTACTTGCTGGTAAATTAGATATTATTTAGTTTTTCAGTGACTTGTGGATCAGGAACCTACAGACCAACCTATATGATCTGCATCTTGAGGTTTCCCAGAGCCAGCTCGGCTTTTCAGGATACCCATACTGAATATTCATGAGCTGTATTTCCAAGAGCCAAGTTAATCTGCTATCCTGAAAACCAGATCGGTACCAAGCATCTGCCCTTAAGTTACACACATTATGTCATGCTAGAAGGAAAAAGCCATGACTCCCCATCTTCTTTAAAGGGAGACACAGGAGGGCATCTTATCTGTGCTGGAAATATATATGGGGGGGGAGAGAGAAAGGAACCAAAAATATGCTAATCAGCTTGGTTTCTCTCTCATCAAATATATGCAGCTATATCTCATGAATATCTGAAAAGCAGACCTGTTTCTGGTCCTGGAGGACTGGCGTTAGTTATTCCTCATGCACCTTAAAATAACGGATTAGCAGTGCATAAACTTTACACTGAGTGAAGCCATTATTTTATTCTGCTCCTGTATTCCACATACAGATCTTCACTTACTTAAAAGCCACTGAAAACATTAGAAGAAACTGTTCCAAATCCATGTATCCTTCCTCACAGTAAATATCTTAGATGTTTTCTTTAATGCTTTTAAGCATCATTTGGAAAGTTTTTAAGACTGTTGCTTATGAATGAAAACATTTACCCATTTAAAAAAAAAAGAAAAAAGGTTACAAGTAGTTCAATTAATAAAAAGTGCTGACAATGTTTTATAGCTTACTTTTTAAGAAAACAATGAAATATCAAGAGCAATTTTTCCTGACCTGGTTTCCAGAGACCCAGGAATCTGGACAGTGATACTTAAAAAGATTTCTCTCCAGCACAAAGAGTAACTGAATTCTCTGATGCAGCAGACTAGAAAAGCCACTTCAAAGGCAGCCATAAATACCCAGCATTGTAAAACAGACACCCAAGCAGAATGGGACCTTCTAGCTAAACAGTTTGCCTTTTCACAGCTCTCTAAAGGGTTTTATGGTCCTGTTCACAGGATTAAAAGCTGCAGTACTACCTCTCATCCTCCAAACAGTGGGTAGCACATCTGCCCTGCACTGCTTGAAAATGTTACTTTCGGAGCAAACCTTTTTAAAAGAAAAAGCAAATAGGAAACCCACAGAGCACTCAGACAGGGATATATTACTGAGATCTGCATAGTGCTACCAGGCTTATTATGCAGTAAGACAATCTCTGCTTCTAACGACTGCCAGACAAGACACAGAAACTCAAATAAGGACAGTAAGGCCATGACTGAGAACAAACCAATGAAGGAGCAGCACAAACAGGCCTGCTTTTCTGGAAAGGCATAATGAATATGCATGAGTTATATTTACATACAGTGGAAGCAGAGCATTCACATCTGTCATAAACATATAGATTCGGGATATCCTGAAAACCTGACGCATTTGTGGTTCTTGAGGACAGAATTGGCCATGCCTGTTGTAGGAAATGACATTCTAATTTTAAAATCCTTGTGCGCATAAAATTCGGGGGTTACGCGCATGACCGGGCCCTTTCGAAAATGCATATGGCGCTCACAGGGCCAGGCCACGCGTGTAACCCCCGATACGCGCAGAAGTGCCGTGCCAGAAGAAAGAGGGGGCGGACTGGGACGGCGCCATCAGACGCTGTCCTGGAGAAGCGCGCTACGGCTGTATATGTATCTATATACATAGATAGATATAGGGCTCAAGTCTCTTAACTATCCGTAAAAGTTCATATTTCTTACTAAACTGGTGATAATTCCAAATTTTATCAGTCACTGCAGCAAAAATGTTGAACAAGACCCCAAACCCTGGAAACCCCCCCTAGAAAAGCCTTGGTTTCACCCTGTCACGGGCTTCTTCAGGGGATGCATCACAGATATTATATATCCTGGAAACCCCCCCTAGAAAGGCCTTGGTTTCACCCCGTCACGGGCTTCTTCAGGGGATGCATCACAGATATTATAAATCCTGGAAAACCCCCCCTAGAAAGGCCTTGGTTTCACCCTTTCACGGGCTTCTTCAGGGGATGCATAACAGATATTATATATCCTGGAAAACCCCCCCTAGAAAGGCCTTGGTTTCACCCTGTCACAGGCGTCTTCAGGGGATGCATCACAGATATTATATATCCTGGAAACCCCCCCTAGAAAGGCCTTGGTTTCACCCTGTCACGGGCTTCTTCAGGGGATGCATCACAGATATTATATATCCTGGAAACCCCCCCTAGAAAGGCCTTGGTTTCACCCTGTCACGGGCTGCTTCAGGGGATGCATCACAGATATTATATATCCTGGAAACCCCCCCTAGAAAGGACTTGGTTTCACCCTGTCACGGGCTTCTTCAGGGGATGCATCACAGATATTATAAATCCTGGAAAACCCCCCCTAGAAAGGCCTTGGTTTCACCCTTTCACGGGCTTCTTCAGGGGATGCATAACAGATATTATATATCCTGGAAAACCCCCCCTAGAAAGGCCTTGGTTTCACCCTGTCACAGGCGTCTTCAGGGGATGCATCACAGATATTATATATCCTGGAAACCCCCCCTAGAAAGGCCTTGGTTTCACCCCGTCACGGGCTTCTTCAGGGGATGCATCACAGATATTATATATCCTGGAAACCCCCCCTAGAAAGGACTTGGTTTCACCCTGTCACGGGCTTCTTCAGGGGATGCATCACAGATATTATAAATCCTGGAAAACCCCCCCTAGAAAGGCCTTGGTTTCACCCTTTCACGGGCTTCTTCAGGGGATGCATAACAGATATTATATATCCTGGAAAACCCCCCCTAGAAAGGCCTTGGTTTCACCCTGTCACAGGCGTCTTCAGGGGATGCATCACAGATATTATATATCCTGGAAACCCCCCCTAGAAAGGCCTTGGTTTCACCCTGTCACGGGCTTCTTCAGGGGATGCATCACAGATATTATATATCCTGGAAACCCCCCCTAGAAAGGCCTTGGTTTCACCCTGTCACGGGCTGCTTCAGGGGATGCATCACAGATATTATATATCCTGGAAACCCCCCCTAGAAAGGCCTTGGTTTCACCCTATCACGGGCTTCTTCAGGGAATGCACCACAGATATTATATATCCTGGAACCCCCCCCTCTAGAAAGGTCTTGGTTTCACCCCGTCACGGGCTTCTTCAGGGGATGCATAACAGATATTATATATCCTGGAAAACCCCCCCTAGAAAGGCCTTGGTTTCACCCTGTCACAGGCGTCATCAGGGGATGCATCACAGATATTATATATCCTGGAAACCCCCCCTAGAAAGGCCTTGGTTTCACCCTGTCACGGGCTTCTTCAGGGGATGCATCACAGATATTATAAATCCTGGAAACCCCCCCTAGAAAGGCCTTGGTTTCACCCTGTCACGGGCTTCTTCAGGGGATGCATCACAGATATTATAAATCCTGGAAAACACCCCTAGAAAGGCCTTGGTTTCACCCTGTCACTGGCTTCTTCAGGGGATGCATCACAGATATTATATATCCTGGAAATCCCCCCTAGAAAGGCCTTGGTTTCACCCTGTCACTGGGGGTGAGGGAGTCAGTTGGCCCGTTAGATGATCGAGGGGTTAAAGGGGCACTTAGAGAAGATAAGGCCATCGCGGAAAGATTAAATGATTTCTTTGCTTCGGTGTTTTACTGAAGAGGATGTTGGGGAGGTACCCGTAATGGAGAAGGTTTTCATGGGTAATGATTCAGATGGACTGAATCAAATCACGGTGAACCTAGAAGATGTGGTAGGCCTGATTGACAAACTGAAGAGTATTAAATCACCTGGACCGGATGGTATACACCCCAGAGTTCTGAAGGAACTAAAAAATGAAATTTCAGACCTATTAGTAAAAATTTGTAACTTATCATTAAAATCATCCATTGTACCTGAAGACTGGAGGATAGCAAATGTAACCCCAATATTTAAAAAGGGCTCCAGGGGCGATCCGGGAAACTACAGACCGGTTAGCCTGACTTCAGTGCCAGGAAAAATAGTGGAAAGTGTTCTAAACATCAAAATCACAGAACATATAGAAAGACATGGTTTAATGGAACAAAGTCAGCATGGCTTTACCCAGGGCAAGTCTTGCCTCACAAATCTGCTTCACTTTTTTGAAGGAGTTAATAAACATGTGGATAAAGGTGAACCGGTAGATATAGTATACTTGGATTTTCAGAAGGCGTTTGACAAAGTTCCTCATGAGAGGCTTCTAGGAAAAGTAAAAAGTCATGGGATTTGGAGAGGGTGAGGGTTTGGGGATAAGCATACTGGACTCCTGTTCCTTCTTGTTTAAGCAGAGCTAGCCCGCTATAGTTGTTCAATATGTCAGACTGGGGGAGGTATCAGAGTGCAGCCTCTCCTAGTTTGTTGGCGACATGAGTATTCTCTAGGGTGGCTCTAGAGATGTCTTAGACACAGTTATAGATATCTGGAAGGGGGAAAATTGAGGAGTGTTTCCTCATGGTTCTGTGATTTGTGTCATCAATATTGTTTGCTGTATTATGTTTGCTTGTCTGTTATCGGCAAAGTTTCATATTGTGTCTGAGGATCACTCAAAAATTGTATTACAAAAAAAAAAAGAAAAAAGAAAAAAAATAGTCATGGGATAGGTGGCGATGTCCTTTCGTGGATTGCAAACTGGCTAAAAGACAGGAAACAGAGAGTAGGATTAAATGGGCAATTTTCTCAGTGGAAGGGAGTGGACAGTGGAGTGCCTCAGGGATCTGTATTGGGACCCTTACTGTTCAATATTTATATAAATGATCTGGAAAGAAATACGACGAGTGGGATAATCAAATTTGCAGATGACACAAAATTGTTCAAAGTAGTTAAATCACAAGCAGATTGTGATAAATTGCAGGAAGACCTTGTGAGACTGGAAAATTGGGCATCCAAATGGCAGATGAAATTTAATGTGGATAAGTGCAAGGTGATGCATATAGGGAAAAATAACCCATGCTATAATTACACAATGTTGGGTTCCATATTAGGTGCTACAACCCAAGAAAGAGATCTAGGTGTCATAGTGGATAACACATTGAAATCGTCGGTGCAGTGTGCTGCGGCAGTCAAAAAAGCAAACAGAATGTTGGGAATTATTAGAAAAGGAATGATGAATAAAACGGAAAATGTCATAATGCCTCTGTATCGCTCCATGGTGAGACCGCACCTTGAATACTGTGTACAATTCTGGTCGCCGCATCACAAAAAAGATATAATTGCGATGGAGAAGGTACAGAGAAGGGATACCAAAATGATAAAGGGAATGGAACAACTCCCCTATGAGGAAAGACTAAAGAGGTTAGGACTTTTCAGCTTGGAGAAGAGATGACTGAGGGGGGATATGATAGAGGTGTTTAAAATCATGAGAGGTCTAGAACGGGTAGATGTGAATCGGTTATTTACTCTTTCGGATAGTAGAAAGACTAGGGGGCACTCCATGAAGTTAGCATGGGGCACATTTAAAACTAATCGGCGAAAGTTCTTTTTTACTCAACGCACAATTAAACTCTGGAATTTGTTGCCAGAGGATGTGGTTAGTGCAGTTAGTATAGCTGTGTTTAAAAAAGGATTGGATAAGTTCTTGGAGGAGAAGTCCATTACCTGCTATTAAGTTCACTTAGAGAATAGCCACTGCCATTAGCAATGGTTACATGGAATAGACTTAGTTTTTGGGTACTTGCCAGGTTCTTGTGGCCTGGATTGGCCACTGTTGGAAACAGGATGCTGGGCTTGATGGACCCTTGGTCTGACCCAGTATGGCATTTTCTTATGTTCTTCTTCAGGGGATGCATCACAGATATTATATATCCTGGAAACCCCCCCTAGAAAGGCCTTGGTTTCACCCTGTCACGGGCTTCTTCAGGGAATGCATCACAGATATTATATATCCTGGAAACCCCCCCTAGAAAGGCCTTGGTTTCACCCCGTCACGGGCTTCTTCAGGGGATGCATCACAGATATTATATATCCTGGAAACCCCCCCTAGAAAGGACTTGGTTTCACCCTGTCACGGGCTTCTTCAGGGGATGCATCACAGATATTATATATCCTGGAACCCCCCCTAGAAAGGCCTTGGTTTCACCCTGTCACGGGCTTCTTCAGGGGATGCATCACAGATATTATAAATCCTGGAACCCCCCCTAGAAAGGCCTTGGTTTCACCCTGTCACGGGCTTCTTCAGGGGATGCATCACAGATATTATATATCCTGGAACCCCCCCTAGAAAGGCCTTGGCTTCACCCTGTCACGGGCTTCTTCAGGGGATGCATCACAGATATTATATATCCTGGAAACCCCCCCTAGAAAGGCCTTGGTTTCACCCCGTCACGGGCTTCTTCAGGGGATGCATCACAGATATTATATATCCTGGAAACCCCCCCTAGAAAGGACTTGGTTTCACCCTGTCACGGGCTTCTTCAGGGGATGCATCACAGATATTATAAATCCTGGAAAACCCCCCCTAGAAAGGCCTTGGTTTCACCCTTTCACGGGCTTCTTCAGGGGATGCATAACAGATATTATATATCCTGGAAAACCCCCCCTAGAAAGGCCTTGGTTTCACCCTTTCACGGGCTTCTTCAGGGGATGCATAACAGATATTATATATCCTGGAAAACCCCCCCTAGAAAGGCCTTGGTTTCACCCTGTCATGGGCTGCTTCAGGGGATGCATCACAGATATTATATATCCTGGAAACCCCCCCTAGAAAGGCCTTGGTTTCACCCTATCACGGGCTTCTTCAGGGAATGCACCACAGATATTATATATCCTGGAACCCCCCCCTCTAGAAAGGTCTTGGTTTCACCCCGTCACGGGCTTCTTCAGGGGATGCATAACAGATATTATATATCCTGGAAAACCCCCCCTAGAAAGGCCTTGGTTTCACCCTGTCACAGGCGTCATCAGGGGATGCATCACAGATATTATATATCCTGGAAACCCCCCCTAGAAAGGCCTTGGTTTCACCCTGTCACGGGCTTCTTCAGGGGATGCATCACAGATATTATAAATCCTGGAAACCCCCCCTAGAAAGGCCTTGGTTTCACCCTGTCACGGGCTTCTTCAGGGGATGCATCACAGATATTATAAATCCTGGAAAACACCCCTAGAAAGGCCTTGGTTTCACCCTGTCACTGGCTTCTTCAGGGGATGCATCACAGATATTATATATCCTGGAAATCCCCCCTAGAAAGGCCTTGGTTTCACCCTGTCACTGGGGGTGAGGGAGTCAGTTGGCCCGTTAGATGATCGAGGGGTTAAAGGGGCACTTAGAGAAGATAAGGCCATCGCGGAAAGATTAAATGATTTCTTTGCTTCGGTGTTTACTGAAGAGGATGTTGGGGAGGTACCCGTAATGGAGAAGGTTTTCATGGGTAATGATTCAGATGGACTGAATCAAATCACGGTGAACCTAGAAGATGTGGTAGGCCTGATTGACAAACTGAAGAGTATTAAATCACCTGGACCGGATGGTATACACCCCAGAGTTCTGAAGGAACTAAAAAATGAAATTTCAGACCTATTAGTAAAAATTTGTAACTTATCATTAAAATCATCCATTGTACCTGAAGACTGGAGGATAGCAAATGTAACCCCAATATTTAAAAAGGGCTCCAGGGGCGATCCGGGAAACTACAGACCGGTTAGCCTGACTTCAGTGCCAGGAAAAATAGTGGAAAGTGTTCTAAACATCAAAATCACAGAACATATAGAAAGACATGGTTTAATGGAACAAAGTCAGCATGGCTTTACCCAGGGCAAGTCTTGCCTCACAAATCTGCTTCACTTTTTTGAAGGAGTTAATAACATGTGGATAAAGGTGAACCGGTAGATATAGTATACTTGGATTTTCAGAAGGCGTTTGACAAAGTTCCTCATGAGAGGCTTCTAGGAAAAGTAAAAAGTCATGGGATTTGGAGAGGGTGAGGGTTTGGGGATAAGCATACTGGACTCCTGTTCCTTCTTGTTTAAGCAGAGCTAGCCCGCTATAGTTGTTCAATATGTCAGACTGGGGGAGGTATCAGAGTGCAGCCTCTCCTAGTTTGTTGGCGACATGAGTATTCTCTAGGGTGGCTCTAGAGATGTCTTAGACACAGTTATAGATATCTGGAAGGGGGAAAATTGAGGAGTGTTTCCTCATGGTTCTGTGATTTGTGTCATCAATATTGTTTGCTGTATTATGTTTGCTTGTCTGTTATCGGCAAAGTTTCATATTGTGTCTGAGGATCACTCAAAAATTGTATTACAAAAAAAAAAAGAAAAAAGAAAAAAAATAGTCATGGGATAGGTGGCGATGTCCTTTCGTGGATTGCAAACTGGCTAAAAGACAGGAAACAGAGAGTAGGATTAAATGGGCAATTTTCTCAGTGGAAGGGAGTGGACAGTGGAGTGCCTCAGGGATCTGTATTGGGACCCTTACTGTTCAATATTTATATAAATGATCTGGAAAGAAATACGACGAGTGGGATAATCAAATTTGCAGATGACACAAAATTGTTCAAAGTAGTTAAATCACAAGCAGATTGTGATAAATTGCAGGAAGACCTTGTGAGACTGGAAAATTGGGCATCCAAATGGCAGATGAAATTTAATGTGGATAAGTGCAAGGTGATGCATATAGGGAAAAATAACCCATGCTATAATTACACAATGTTGGGTTCCATATTAGGTGCTACAACCCAAGAAAGAGATCTAGGTGTCATAGTGGATAACACATTGAAATCGTCGGTGCAGTGTGCTGCGGCAGTCAAAAAAGCAAACAGAATGTTGGGAATTATTAGAAAAGGAATGATGAATAAAACGGAAAATGTCATAATGCCTCTGTATCGCTCCATGGTGAGACCGCACCTTGAATACTGTGTACAATTCTGGTCGCCGCATCACAAAAAAGATATAATTGCGATGGAGAAGGTACAGAGAAGGGATACCAAAATGATAAAGGGAATGGAACAACTCCCCTATGAGGAAAGACTAAAGAGGTTAGGACTTTTCAGCTTGGAGAAGAGATGACTGAGGGGGGATATGATAGAGGTGTTTAAAATCATGAGAGGTCTAGAACGGGTAGATGTGAATCGGTTATTTACTCTTTCGGATAGTAGAAAGACTAGGGGGCACTCCATGAAGTTAGCATGGGGCACATTTAAAACTAATCGGCGAAAGTTCTTTTTTACTCAACGCACAATTAAACTCTGGAATTTGTTGCCAGAGGATGTGGTTAGTGCAGTTAGTATAGCTGTGTTTAAAAAAGGATTGGATAAGTTCTTGGAGGAGAAGTCCATTACCTGCTATTAAGTTCACTTAGAGAATAGCCACTGCCATTAGCAATGGTTACATGGAATAGACTTAGTTTTTGGGTACTTGCCAGGTTCTTGTGGCCTGGATTGGCCACTGTTGGAAACAGGATGCTGGGCTTGATGGACCCTTGGTCTGACCCAGTATGGCATTTTCTTATGTTCTTCTTCAGGGGATGCATCACAGATATTATATATCCTGGAAACCCCCCCTAGAAAGGCCTTGGTTTCACCCTGTCACGGGCTTCTTCAGGGAATGCATCACAGATATTATATATCCTGGAAACCCCCCCTAGAAAGGCCTTGGTTTCACCCTGTCACGGGCATCTTCAGGGGATGCATCACAGATATTATATATCCTGGAAACCCCCCCTAGAAAGGACTTGGTTTCACCCTGTCACGGGCTTCTTCAGGGGATGCATCACAGATATTATAATATCCTGGAAACTCCCCCTAGAAAGGCCTTGGTTTCACCCTGTCACGGGCTTCTTCAGGGGATGCATCACAGATATTATATATCCTGGAACCCCCCCTAGAAAGGCCTTGGTTTCACCCTGTCACGGGCTTCTTCAGGGGATGCATCACAGATATTATAAATCCTGGAACCCCCCCTAGAAAGGCCTTGGTTTCACCCTGTCACGGGCTTCTTCAGGGGATGCATCACAGATATTATATATCCTGGAACCCCCCCTAGAAAGGCCTTGGCTTCACCCTGTCACGGGCTTCTTCAGGGGATGCATCACAGATATTATATATCCTGGAAACCCCCCCTAGAAAGGCCTTGGTTTCACCCTGTCACGGGCTTCTTCAGGGGATGCATCACAGATATTATAAATCCTGGAACCCCCCCTAGAAAGGCCTTGGTTTCACCCTGTCACGGGCTTCTTCAGGGGATGCATCACAGATATTATATATCCTGGAAACCCCCCCTAGAAAGGCCTTGGTTTCACCCTGTCACGGGCTTCTTCAGGGAATGCATCTCAGATATTATATATCCTGGAAACCCCCCCTAGAAAGGCCTTGGTTTCACCCTGTCACGGGCTTCTTCAGGGGATGCATCACAGATATTATATATCCTGGAAACCCTCCCTAGAAAGGCCTTGGTTTCACCCTGTCACGGGCTTCTTCAGGGGATGCATCTCAGATATTATTGCACATGGATTCCACTGGAGCCTCCTTAGCTAGTTTGTACTTTGAAAAACCACTATCTGTTACTGCATTAGTGCAGCATTCTTCATTTGTAAATACCTTCCTTGGTATCTGAGTTATTTTATCGTACAATACCACTGAAAGTAAATAATGTCCTGTTAGCGTTTCAGCATTAGTCGCCATTATGTAATTACTGTGAACCACAGCTTATACTTCAAATAGGTAAGATTTATGGGGGTCATAAATTCAAGTTTTACAGTTATTCATTTTAAAATTTGAATAGGATGTCAGATAAATTTGTGCAGCGTGCACAGTATTTAGTATAAATAAAAATTGATATATTAAAACATAGTTCATGATAAAGTTTTACATTGCTTTTAGCTTTATTGCTGGTAAATTTCAGAATATTTAATTTATAAATATTTTGAAATACCTATTTATATATTCATATATATATATATTCATATATATATATATATATATATATGAATATATATATATATGAAATATATATATATATACACATATATACATACATACATATATATACACACGTCAAGCAGCATTTGAAATAAATATAGATTTTTTTTTTTAAATATATGCATATTATAAACACACTCGAATATAGTGAAGTTACTTACTTGTAACAGGTATTATCTCTTGACAGCAAAACCAACAGCCACACAAGATAAGCCTACCCAGCTGAGGGTTGCTTGAAATAATCTCTGACTTTCTTTGATTTTCTGCAACCCATTTGTGGGAGGTTTGGTTTGATTATTTTAAAATATTCCTAAGCGCTGTTAGTGCAGTAATACTGACCTTGCATGAGGCCTTCACCAGGCAGTGGTGCTTTATAAAAGTATGTATTGTTGACCATGTGGCAGCTTTGCAGATATCCCCAATTGATGCAGAGTTCATATGGCCATTGATGCAGACACTGATGGACCTTCATTGGGTGTGGTATGTCCAGGACAAAAGTTGCATAGCAAGGAGAAATGCATTGCCTTGCCCACCTTGACAACATTTGGGTTTTGGTTTTTTTACATCTGCGTAAGATATGAAAATTTAAGTTGATTTTCTGAGTGCTTGCAGTTTGTCTAAATAGAACAAAAGGACTCTTCTGCAATCCAGGGCATGTAATACCTGTTCAGTTGGTGTTGCATATGGTTTTGGAAAGAATATTGGAAGTACTATTTCCTGCCTGATTCAGGTGGAATTGTGATACTAATTTTGGGTGAGTTGAATATTTCTGTGTATGGTGTTTAGTTGACGAGTGCCTGTAACGCACTCACTTTTCTGACTATTATTGCTATTGATGTTTTCCATGCCAGACATTCCATTTCTGTAGTTGCCTTTGGCTCATAGGGCAGCCCTTTAACTGAGTTAACACAATATTCAGTTACCACTGTGATGCTGGGTCCTTCTATAAATCTGGTCACTACTGGTTGTTGAGAAACGAGTTTTCCTTCAATGGAGTTATAATAAACCGCTTCTACGCTTAACCCATTATATCCTAAATTCTTTAGGGTGCTTTCCTCTCAATAGGACACTGGGACATAATGGGCGAAATGCACTCTGATGGAATTCATCTTTAGCCAAGAGTCCATAAGGTGAAATAAGTTCTGGAGTATTTTGTTGATTGAACAAGTACATGGTTCATCTCCTTAATGGTTACACTTGAAGATGTATGAATTTCTTCTGGAAGCTTTTCTGGATGCTAACAGAATTTCATTTACTGTTTGTGCAATTTATTTATTTATTTAAACTATTTGTAGTCCACTGATTCTGTTGTTCTCAATCTCCATGCTGTTAATGCTAGAGACTCAATACTGGGATGAAGGACTGTTCCCTTGCATTGAGTTAATAGGTTTGAAACTGTTGATAATCTTATCTGTGTACCTGCCACTAGTCTGCATAACCAAAGAATTAACTCTGCTGAGGCAGAGTTCCTAGAATCTTATACAGACTCTCTTCTACTCTAGAAACCATTTCATATACAGCAATTGTGAGTTCATATTACAGACTGTGGGAACCAGTGCTCACCTACGGCTCCTGTTCCTGAATGTACTGAAGACTCTGTGGTATAGAGACCATTGCAGACATCTACTATTGTGAGTGTACCATCTTGTATCCAGTATACCCTGTCTACTCACTACTTCTAGTCTCTCTCTACAGCTCAGCGACCCAGAGATTATAGTCCAGCTTCCAGTCTAATAAAGAACTATTGTGTTTATTCTAGCCTAGCCGGTGGTTCCTCTCAGGATCTCCTCCTGGGGGCGCTGTCATCTGCAGTTTGCTAACAGATCTACAGATAGCTAACTCCTCCCCTCTGGAGGAGCAGCTCATGTCATATCGCTACTCCTTCCCCTTTCAAGAGAACAGCAGAACAGCTTACTAACTCCGCCCTCCTGGCGGAGTGAGCGACAGCAGATTACTAACTCCTCCCCTCTGGAGGAGGCGAGCGTAACAGTTATGCTGTTTTACTCTGATAGGTAAATTGCTGAAATCCACATTTTCCTTTTGGTTGCCCTGTTCCATATAGCTATTGACTCCTTGCAAAACCGATAGGATTTTGCTCGTCCTTGCTTGCTTATGTAGAACATTGCTACCTGATTGTTGGTTTGCATTTGTAGCATTTTGTTATCTAAGATTGGAATGTTCTTAGACCATTGAATACCACTTTCAGTTCTAGAAGACTGATATGACGCATGGCTTCTTCTTAGGAATATTCTCTCTTGGTACAGGTTTTGTTGAGAAGAGTTACAGTATAGTGGGTGCATGAAGACGGACCACAGAGAAGGTTTGCCTTCTTTTTCCACATCAGTGAATCTTTTACTTCTTTGTTTAACTGAATTTTGTAGCTTAGTGGTTGAATAATCTGATTCCACCTCTTTTTTAGATGCCATTATGTTTGTCTCATTTTAGTCATGTTACTGGTGTCACGTGTAAGATTGATGCCATGTGTCCCAGTAGTGTTATGTATTTTCTGGCTGTTATCCATTTTTTGATTGCACTTCTTATGCTATGTTGATTGACTTATTTGCTCTTTTCATTGGAAGGTATGCTTTTGCCTTGGTCATATCTAGTTGTACCCCTAAGAACTTCAGTTGCTGCTTTGAGTCCAATGTTAAATTTTCATAGTTTATTAGGAATCCTAGATAGTGCATTATTCTTATTAGTAAACTGGTATCTTCAAGTGAATCTTTATAGGACAGACTCAATATTAGCCAGTTGTGTAAGTATGGAAAAATACTATTTATTTTATTTATTTATTTAAGTTTTTTTATATACCAACATTCAAGACGATAGTCCCATCATGCAGGTTCACAAGAAACAGGGGTGCAATTAAAATAAACTTTACAATTTGAACAATAGTGCAGAAAATAGTGCAGAAAATTTGCAGAAAATAGTGCAGAAAATTTGAACAATAGTGCAGAAAAGCAGTTACATGTAACTAGAACATTTTGTTTTCTGAGGTGAGCTGCTATGACTGCTAGGTATTTAGTAAATACCCTAAGCACAGCTGCAAGACAAAAAGGTAATACCTTGTATTGATAATGCTGGTCTTGAGGGGTAAAATCTCTCTTTTTAAAAATATGTTTAAATTTCTGAGATTGCATACTGGATGGAGATTACCTGATTTCTTCAGAATCAATAAATAACTGGAATAGAATCCTGTTCATAAGAACATAAGAAATTGCCATGCTGGGTCAGACCAAGGGTCCATCAAGCCCAGCATCCTGTTTCCAACAGAGGCTAAACCAGGCCATAAGAACCTGGCAATTACCCAAACACCAAGAAGAACCCATGCTACTGATGCAATTAATAGCAGTGGCTATTCCCTATGTCAACTTGATTAATAGCAGTTAATGGACTTCTCCAAGAACTTATCCAAACCTTTTTTTAAAACCAGCTACACGAACTGCACTAACCACATCCTCTGGCAAAAATTTCAGAGCTTTTCTTATGCGTTGAGTGAAAAAGAATTTTCTCCAATTAGTCTTAAATGTGCTACTTGCTAACTTCATGGAATGCCCCCTAGTCCTTCTATTATTCGAAAGTGTAAATAATCAAGTCACATCTACTCGTTCAAGACCTCTATCATATCCCCCCTCAGCTGTCTCTTCTCCAAGCTGAACAGCCCTAACCTCTTCAGCCTTTCCTCATATGGGGGCTATTCCATCTCCTTTATCATTTTGGTTGCCCTTCTCTGTACCTTCTCCATTGCAACTATATCTTTTTTGAGATGCGGCGACCAGAATTGTACACAGTATTCAAAGTGCGGTCTCACCATGGAGCGATACAGAGGCATTATGACATTTTCCGTTTTATTCACCATTCCCTTTCTAATAATTCCTAACATTCTATTTGCTTTTTTGACTGCTGCAGCACACTGAGCTGACGATTTCAAAGTATTATCCACTATGATGCCTAGATCTTTTTCCTGGGATGTAGCTCCTAATATGGAACCTAACACTGTGTAACTACAGCAAAGGATATTTTTCCCTATATGCAACACCTTGCACTTGTCCACATTAAATTTCATCTGCCATTTGGATGCCCAATCTTCCAGGCTCACAAGGTCCTCCTGCAAAGTATCACAATCCGCTTGGGATTTAACTACTCCGAATAATTTTGTATCACCTACAAATTTGATAACCTCACTCGTCGTATTCCTTTACAGATCATTTATAAATATATTGAAGTACCAGTCCAAATTCAGATCCCTGAGGCACTCCACTGTTGACTTAGAAAGTTGCTACTGCTATTACTAGCAACAATATCATGGAATAGACTTAGTGTTTGGGTACTTGCCAGGTTCTTATGGCCTGGATTGGCCTCTGTTGGAAACAGGATGCTGGGCTTGATGGACCCTTGGTCTGACCCAGTATGGCATGTTTTCATGTTCTTACCCTTTTCCACTGAGAAAACTGACCATTTATTCCTACTCTGTCTTTTGTCTTTTAACCAGTTTGTAATCCATGAAAGGACATCACCTCCTGTCCCACGACTTTTTAGTTTTCTTAGAAGCCTCTCATGAGGGACTTTGTCAAACGCCTTCTGAAAATCCAGATACACTACATCTACCGGTTCACCTTTATCCACATGTTTATTAACCCCTTCAAAAAAAATGAAGCAGATTTGTGAGGCAAGACTTCCCTCGGGTAAATCCATGTTGACTGTGTTCCATTAAATCATGTCTTTCTACATGCTCTGGATTTTGATCTTTATAATAGTTTCTATATTTCCCAGCACTGAAGTCAGGCTCACTGATCTACAGTTTCCCGGATCGCCCCTGGAGTCCTTATTAAATATTGGGTTTACATTGGCCACCCTCCAGCCTTCAGGTACAATGGATGGAGAATCAGTTGCATTGCTTTTGTTTGGAGAAGTGATTTTAACTCTTTCTGTAGTATGTAAATTGTTCTCTTGAATGTTGCTGGTAAATTGGGGGGTTTTGTGGCAGCAAATTTTCGAAGTTTAAGAAGTATCCTTTGTTTATTATATTCAAAATCCATTGGTCTGTTATCTGACTAATTATCTTTGAAAAACTGTAGTCTTCCTCCTACAGTCCAAAAGACAACATAAATCTCTATGGATGCTGTTGATTCTGTCTTTGTTGAAATCTGTTATGATTTTGTTCACCAGTTTGTGGTTGTTGCTCTGGCTTGTACTGCTGCTGAAAGATGATTGGATGTTGTATGCATGAATAGTAGCAATTATACCTTCTTCTTTGTGTATAGAAGCATGACCTCTTGAATGGTTCTTATTTGAACCTTTTGTGTTGACCAGCCCTAGTGTGAAAAGGTCAGAGGCTGCAAAGCTGTATTCTAGTTCTTCATTGCATCTACTGTTTCTTTTACCTTATCTCCAAATAAGTTCTCACCTCTACTTTGTGTATCTGCTATTTTTTCTTGGACATCATCTCTTAGGCCTGTAGCTCTTAGCCAAGCTCGTCTTTGTGCTGCTATAGCCATGGCAGATATTCTTGTGGCGATATCGGAGTCATAAATGGACCATGCCATAGGTTTTACACAGTCTTTTGTTCTGCCATGATTTCTTGAAGAATTGTTCTTCTGGTAATTTATATGAAAGCTTTTCAAGGTTATTGTAAAGATGTTGAATCATTTGTATCAGGTGTGCAGCAATTCTTGTTTGCAAGGTAGCTTCTTGATATACTTTCTTTCTCATTGTGTCAATAGGCTTGAGTCTTTTCCTGGAGATGAATTTGAATATAATTGTTTTCTTGGCTTTTTTCATCACTGATTATACAATTAAGGAATCATGAGGAATCTGTACTTTCTCAAGCCCTGAACATTTTTGTATCCTATATTTTATATCAATGTTTTTTGCTACTGGTGGTCTAGTAAAAGTTGTTTTGCAGATGTTTTGTCTGAACTTTCATTAAAGCATCATGCATTGGAAGCGCTTTATATTGTTTCAGTGGTGAGATGAATCTTAGGACTCCCTGTAGGTCACTGGTTTCTTCAGCATCCTCTGTTAGGCTAAATATTAGTGATTCTGATATTTTCTGTAGAAAAGTGGGATGTGTTGAGTCTTCTGGAGGAGTTAAGCTTGGGTGTAGAATGAAGATTCGGTGTTGGTGCATCAGTTTCTATTGGTAGAGAGTCATATGAATTTTGTAAATCATCAGATAGTCTCTATGAAGGAAATTATGTGTTTTCCCTTTTTTATGAAAAAAAAAGAACGTAGAAATTTCACTGGTAAATGTTCTCAACCTTTCCAGTACTGGTTGTGTGAAAACCTCAGCTTTTGGCATTTCTTTCATGTATGCTTTTAGAAAGTCCACCCATCTTTTTTGCATGAAGGCACGACATTCTTGTATTGGTGCTTGTAGTAGGATTGCCCAGACTCTGGAGTTTTGATGACTTTGTTTGAGGCTGCAACAGAGAAGCCAGAGACATTTCACTTGCTGATTCTGTGTGTTTCCTTTTCCTTGTATGTTTTCTTCCTGTTTCAATCACATCTGAAGCTGAGCTTGGTACTGAGGAGCTCATTTGCAGCTTCTCAGAATGTAGGTGCTGAGCTGGCGATTAAACTTGTCACTTGTGTCTCGGTGCTGAAGGTTTTTCGTGTTTCTTTGGCCCTAGTGATTCTCAACACTGATGCATAAGCATTAGTGATTCTCAGCAGCGCTGCTTCTCGGCACTGATAACTCTTTTAGAGCTTAACAGTTCATCACTTTGCATCTTTGGCACTGCCAGTCTCAGCTCTGGTTCTATTGCCTCTGGTGACAGAGCCTTTGGGGTCGATTTTCAAAACTGTGCGCACATGGATGCGCCGATTTTCTAACATGCGTGTGCCGGTGTGTGCATGTTATAAAATGCAATGTCCATGCGCACGTGTATGCTGGATTTTAACATCTGCGCGCGCATGTGAGGGCAGACCCTGACTCGCGTGCAGCAGGGGGGAGGGATTTTCCAATGATCACGTCGCCACGCATAGGCTTTTTCCCCAGTTCCCTCCCACCCTCCCACCCTGCCTAACCTTCCTTCCCTTTCCCCTCTCCACTCTGACCCCTAACCCCTACCTAGATATCTCAAATGTTTTTATTTTACTACTTACTGCTCCTCTTCCGTGCGCCGGCCAGCTGCCGCTGTCCCGCCCAGCCCCTCCCAGACCACGCCCCTGGTCCGCCCCCATTTCAGGGCCTAGCACTTCGGCGCATAACGGGGGCTACGCGCGCGGCCGGGCCCTTTGTAAAATGCGTGTGGCGTGCGCAAGACCTGGCCCCACACGAAATCCCCGTTTGTTACACGTGGCGGGCTTTTAAAATGTACTTGTTTGCTTTTCTACAGGATCCGAGGAAATTGATTTTTGGTGTTTTTCTGTCTTAGTCCAATCAGATGAGCTTGGTTGCTCACATCTTAGTCAGAATTCTCCGTAAGCCAGTTAGTTATATCATGGTCCACTCTCATTCATTTCTTATATTTTTTAAATGGGCTTTTCCCTTTTCTTTCAGAAAACATCTTAAGTTTGGCTCAGTGATTCTCTGAGAGAAGTTTTGTTTTTGACCATTTGCCGAGTGGATGAAATTAGGCCGAGGCAAAATTGGGCGCAGGGATGCTAGAGCGTGAAGTCCCACCACGCATGCTCTGAGCTATACGAGAAAAGGACGACAACTCTGTGCTGCCAGATGACGTCAGCTCATCCTGTGTGACTGTTTGTCGGGCTTGTTCACAGAGGAAGGAGAAAATTACAGCCGCCAGTTTCCTACGGGAGCTCAGGGGTGGATTCAGCAGCAAATGTCTGTGGCAAAATGTGCATATTTTTCATATTAATTAACGTATATTCTGTTTTACATTGTAATAAAGTCATTTCCGAACCTTGGTTTTGTGTAATCTATTTTGCTTTATTAGATTAGGGCAAAAGATTTTGAGTACAAATACCAGGAGAGGTTCTTGGAAATGGAAGTAGAGGAAAAGAAACGGGGATCTTGGTGATGGGGAGGGCAGCAAGAGAAGAAAAAGGGATCAGAGAGAGGAGGTATGGGGAGAGGATCTTGAGGGGACCGAGAAGACCTTGGATGAGTAGAGGAGAGGGAGAGAGAGAGGACTGAGAATGGGGGAGGGGGAGGAGAAGGAGAGCAGAACAAAGAAGGGAGAGAAGAGAGGATGAGGGATAGGGAGGGACAATGACAGGTGGGGGGGAGGAGGAGAGGGAGGTGAGTTCTGGGATCAGAGGAACCTGGAGGAAGAAGGGAGAGGGAATTTGGCGCCAGCATCTGGAAACCGGACAGTGGTAGTGGGGGGGGGGAGACAATCTGGGATCAGGGAGGGCTACGGACCTCCCCTGGGACTGGTCCCGCTCCCTTTTGCTTGCATCTCCACTTTCTTTTGGTTTCCCTTCTCTCCCCCACCCACCTCCAAATTCTATGCGCCCCCCGGTCTCGTATTGTTCTTCCCCCTCTGACTTTCACGCAAACCCAGCACAAGCTGATTCCCTTTCACAAACCCACAACGCGGCCCCCCTCTCACTTCCCCTCCAACCTCAAGCTCCTCGCTAATACTCTCCGGCTGATCCTCTCATCCCCATCCTCTCCAAGGAGAACCAGGGGCACCGCAGGCCACGCTGCCCTCCTCTCCCCCCTGCGTTTCACGCATACCTTTAAGTGCGTAAGACACCGTACCGCTACGTTGTTTAAAGATCGAGTCAGGCCCTGGAAGCTAAAGACGAAGAGAAGACGAAAAGCAAGCCTCGCTCCTCCTCCTGCTGGGGAAATGCATCCAGGGCCCGAACACCGAGCTCCTGTCGGTGACTCTTCCACAATATGGTGAGCAACTGAGGCACAGGAGAAACATCAGAGAGAAAAGGGGCAGGAAAATATCTGTGAGTCACTGAAAGAAGGGACAGGAGCAAGCAGCTTCCCTGGAAAAATGGAAGAGGATTTCTATCTACACAGTGTGAATGCCTTTTCTTTTTAGTTCATGTTGGTTTTATTTTTTGTGCATTCACTGGTGTGTGCTATTTATGAAAAGTGTGCCCTACGGGCAAACACCACGTGAAAAATGACAGAAACAACAACAATTTAAATGAAACGACATCAGGAATGCCACCGACATGCCAGCAGGTTTTCCCACTCTGAAGTACTAAGGAGGCAGCAGAACGGGTAAGAGTGAAGAGATTTAGGACTTGAAGAATAAAACAAACTGCAGGCAGAATTAGAGAGAAGCAGACAAGGAGAGAAACCTCATCAATCAATAAAAGGAGGAATTAGAAATCTCTTTAAATATATAAAGAGGAGACGAAAAAGCAAAGCAAGAATAAGTAATGAAGATGCAGAAAGAGGGATTTGCAAAGAAGACATCCATTAGAAAGAAGAAATCTTTTTTAAATTCTATTCACCAATGTAAGTCTCAAACCACAGCCCTCCCGATCGAGCCATTCTTAACTTTATATCATACAATAGGAAAACACAAAATAAAAAGGGAACACATGAGAAATCACCATTTGTTTGCATACATCTATACAATGGATCTCAAATCACCTTACAAATATGATTCCTATTGTATCTTCTCACTCCTGCTGCTTCCTATGTATGAAGCAGATACATATTCTACCTCATATGTTCCAGTCAGATACGCAATAGAAACCATGAGAACCAACTGTTCAGTTTCTCATTGATAAGATCCACAAAAAATATGCAACAATTTTATAAGATAATTCTGAACAAAATCCCAGAAAAAGAAATCTTAAATTCTTTTGCTCTGTATTAAAGATGACAGATTTAAGGCAGGACATGCCATTAATAAGGATGAAATGATTACAAATCCATATAGATTAGGAGGCAGTAGTTAAATTACTGTCAGCAATAAGAGTGAATAAGAATATGAGACCCAATGGTTTTCAAGCCCGGATAGAAAAGAACTCAACTTGTCCTAAAAGATGGGGACATTCTGAGGGTCTGAAAGAGAGCAGATGTGGTCCCACTATAAATAAAAGGGGGAATATGGAGAAGGCAAGCAACTAAAATTCAACTGACTGTTCAATAGCACAAGTGATCTGTACTTTCCAGAGGACTGAGCAGCTCTGCTCTGGTCTTCTTAGAAAAACTTTATTCTTCACAAGTAAATGGTTCAACATCAACAGCTTACTTTCAGCAACATTAAGTAAAACTTGCCACGCTGGGTCAGACCAAGGGTTCATCAAGCCCAGTATCCAGTTTCCAACAGTGGCCAATCCAGGCCATAAGTACATTGCAGGATCCCAAAGGGGTAGAGAGATTCCATGCTGATTATCCCAAGAATAATCTACAACTCCACCTTAATAATGGTTTATGAGCTTTTCCTCCAGGAACTTGTCCAAACTATTTTTAAATGCAGCTATAGTAATAGCTTTCACCACATCCTCTAGCAAAAACATTCTACAGCTTAATTAAGATTTGAATAAAAAATATTTTCTAAGAACATAAGAAATTGCCTTGCTGGGTCAGACCAAGGGTCCATCAAGCCCAGCATCCTGTTTCCAACAGTGGCCAATCCAGGCCATAAGAACCTGGCAATTACCCAAACACTAAGAAGATCCCATGCTACTGACGCAATTAATAGCAGTGGCTATTCCCTAAGTAAACTTGATTAATAGCCATTAATGGACTTCTCCTCCAAGAACTTATCCAAACCTTTTTTATATCCAGCTACACTAACTGCACTAACCACATCCTCTGGCAACAAATTCCAGAAAGTCAAGTCATTTTTCTACTACATTGAGATACTGAAAGGTTGAAATAAGCACCCAAACCCTGTGTGGTTACTGTTTCCCAATACTGACGCTGGTAAGAGAAATGACCTGAATAGACTGGAAGGGATTAAACACTATTTGAGAAAATGGATGACCGTGGTGCATATTTGCACACTGTGAGATAGTGGTTGGAGTTGCTGGTTTCACTGAAATTTTAGATGCCACTGAGCTGGTGTGCGAAAGGGGCAACGAGAATTGTGCTGCCACATGACCCAATGTCTATATAAAACATATAGAATTCTTCTTTGTTCATCAACACAGTTGCTCTATGAAAAGAAAAGCTTTTCCCTGTGCTGTACCAAAATGGTTAGGGGTTAGGGTTAGATAAAGGTGAACCGGTAGATGTAGTGCATTTAATCCTACTCTCTGTTTCCTGTCTTTTAGCCAGTTTGTAATCCACAAAAGGACATCGCATCCTATCCCATGACTTTTTACTTTTCCTAGAAGCCTCTCATGAGGAACTTTGTCAAACGCCTTCTGAAAATCCAAGTATACTATATCTACCGGTTCACCTTTATCCACATGTTTATTAACTCCTTCAAAAAAGTGAAGCAGATTTGTGAGGCAAGACTTGCCTTGGGTAAAGCCATGCTGACTTTGTTCCATTAAACCATGACTTTCTATGTTCTGTGATTTTTTTTACTAATAAGGTAAGAGAACGAGCATTCTCAGTTGCAGGCCCCAAAATACGGAACTCATTACCAGATGAACTTAGATTACAAAAGCATATAACACTTCAAAAAAAATCTTACACTACTATTTAAAAACGCTTATGAATTAACGGCAGAGAATGATCAGCTTGTTTGATGCATGCTTTGCTTGACTGTTTGCTTGTTTTATATTTTATTTTACTTCTTAGATTTATTATTACTATGTCCTAAAACTCTTAAACATGCTAGTAATGCATTTTATACTGTTTTGCCTTCACTAACAGATTTTAAATATGTACTTTTATATTTTTTATATTTAGTTTTAAATGTATTGCCTAGTAACTTCATTGTGTATCCCGTCTTTGTACTTTTTGAAAGAGTAAACAACTGATTAATGTTTACTCGTTCCATTCCACTCATTTTATAGACCTCTATCATATCTCCCCTCAGCTGTCTCTTCTCCAAGCAGAAGAGTCCTAACCTCTTTAGCCTTTCCTCATAGGGGAATTGTTCCATCCCCTTTATCATTTTTCGTCTCCCTTCTCTGTATCTTTTCTAATTCTGCTATATCTTTTATGAGATGCGGTGACCAGAATTGCACACAATACTCAAGATGAGGTGGCACCATGGAGCGATACAAGGGCATTATGATATTCTCTGTTTTATTCTCCATTCCTTTCCTAATAATCCCCAGCATTCTGTTTGTGTATGATATATGAACACAAGATGAGGATGCACCATGGAGTGATACAGAGGCATTATGATATTCTCTGTTTTATTCTCCATTCCTTTCCTAATAATCCCCAGCATTCTGTTTGTGTATGATATATGAACACAAGATGAGGATGCACCATGGAGTGATACAGAGGCATTATGATATTCTCTGTTTTATTCTCCATTTCTTTCCTAATAATCCCCAGCATTCTGTTTGTGTATGATATATGAACACAAGATGAGGATGCACCATGGAGTGATACAGAGACATTATGATATTCTCTGTTTTATTCTCCATTCCTTTCCTAATAATCCCCAGCATTCTGTTTGTGTATGATATATGAACACAAGATGAGGATGCACCATGGAGTGATACAGAGGCATTATGATATTCTCTGTTTTATTCTCCATTCCTTTCCTAATAATCCCCAGCATTCTGTTTGTGTATGATATATGAACACAAGATGAGGATGCACCATGGAGTGATACAGAGACATTATGATATTCTCTGTTTTATTCTCCATTCCTTTCCTAATAATCCCTAGCATTCTGTTTGTGTATGATATATGAACACAAGATGAGGTCGCACCACGGAGCGATACAGAGACATTATATTCTCTGTTTTATTCTCCATTCCTTTCCTAATAATCCCCAGCATTCTGTTTGTGTATGATATATGAACACAAGATGAGATCGCACCATGGAGTGATACAGAGGCATTATGATATTCTCTGTTTTATTCTCCATTCATTTCCTAATAATCCCCAGCATTCTGTTTGTGTATGATATATGAACACAAGATGAGGATGCACCATGGAGTGATACAGAGGCATTATGATATTCTCTGTTTTATTCTCCATTCCTTTCCTAATATTCCCCAGCATGCTGTTTGTGTATGATATATGAACACAAGATGAGGATGCACCATGTAGTGATACAGAGACATTATGATATTCTCTGTTTTATTCTCCATTCCTTTCCTAATAATCCCCAGCATTCTCTTTGTGTATGATATATGAACACAAGATGAGGATGCACCATGGAGTGATACAGAGACATTATGATATTCTCTGTTTTATTCTCCATTCATTTCCTAATAATCCCCAGCATTCTCTTTGTGTATGATATATGAACACAAGATGAGGATGCACCATGGTGTGATACAGAGACATTATGATATTCTCTGTTTTATTCTCCATTCCTTTCCTAATAATCCCCAGCATTCTGTTTGTGTATGATATATGAACACAAGATGAGGATGCACCATGTAGTGATACAGAGACATTATGATATTCTCTGTTTTATTCTCCATTCCTTTCCTAATAATCCCCAGCATTCTCTTTGTGTATGATATATGAACACAAGATGAGGATGCACCATGGAGTGATACAGAGACATTATGATATTCTCTGTTTTATTCTCCATTCATTTCCTAATAATCCCCAGCATTCTCTTTGTGTATGATATATGAACACAA
Source organism: Rhinatrema bivittatum (assembly GCF_901001135.1). Lineage (NCBI taxonomy): Eukaryota > Metazoa > Chordata > Amphibia > Gymnophiona > Rhinatrematidae > Rhinatrema > Rhinatrema bivittatum. Next base: position 592,917,634 of record NC_042617.1, on the reverse strand, counting down.
GATGAGGATGCACCATGGTGTGATACAGAGACATTATGATATTCTCTGTTTTATTCTCCATTCCTTTCCTAATAATCCCCAGCATTCTCTTTGTGTATGATATATGAACACAAGATGAGGATGCACCATGTAGTGATACAGAGACATTATGATATTCTCTGTTTTATTCTCCATTCCTTTCCTAATAATCCCCAGCATTCTGTTTGTGTATGATATATGAACACAAGATGAGGTCGCACCATGGAGTGATACAGAGACATTATGATATTCTCTGTTTATTCTCCATTCCTTTCCTAATAATCCCCAGCATTCTGTTTGTGTATGATATATGAACACAAGATGAGGTCACACCATGGAGTGATACAGAGACATTATGATATTCTCTGTTTTATTCTCCATTCATTTCCTAATAATCCCCAGCATTCTCTTTGTGTATGATATATGAACACAAGATGAGGATGCACCATGTAGTGATACAGAGACATTATGATATTCTCTGTTTTATTCTCCATTCCTTTCCTAATAATCCCCAGCATTCTGTTTGTGTATGATATATGAACACAAGATGAGGTCGCACCATGGAGTGATACAGACACATTATGATATTCTCTGTTTTATTCTCCATTCCTTTCCTAATAATCCCCAGCATTCTGTTTGTGTATGATATATGAACACAAGATGAGGTCGCACCACGGAGCGATACAGAGACATTATGATATTCTCTGTTTTATTCTCCATTCCTTTCCTAATAATCCCCAGCATTCTGTTTGTGTATGATATATGAACACAAGATGAGGATGCACCATGTAGTGATACAGAGACATTATGATATTCTCTGTTTATTCTCCATTCCTTTCCTAATAATCCCCAGCATTCTGTTTGTGTATGATATATGAACACAAGATGAGGATGCACCATGGAGTGATACAGAGGCATTATGATATTCTCTGTTTTATTCTCCATTCCTTTCCTAATAATCCCCAGCATTCTATTTGCTTTCTTGGCTGCTACTGCAGAAGATTTCAATGTAGTATCAACAATGATGCCTACACTTGCCTGAATGTTTCAAGACTCACCAGCTACCGTCAAAAAAAGAAGACGTTTCAAGATTCACTAGATACTGACTCCCGGTCCTCCCCAGAATATTGGATTATTCCCTAGCTCCATTCTATATTGATCTTCAGCTTCATGTCACTGTATTGATTCTAAGCACCTTGTTTTTTTTATTGATCCCTGCAATATGCATCTCTTTAAAATCTTCCCTTGTTCCTTCGCATCCTCTTTAGCACCAAGTTTATTGATCTTTGACATCTTGTCATAAGGACTTTTAACCATGTCATAGCCATCATATTAACCGACCCATTTAACTCTTCCAATGTAACCCTTCCTTCTCATGTACTCGCTTTTATCCCTTTCTACAGCTAATCAATTGTCAGTGATAAAGCCTCGTCTTAGGCATCATATTAACCGACCTGCTTACATTTTCATATGTAACCCTTTCTCCTCATGTACTCGATTTTGTTCCTCCTACAGTTATTTAAGTATCTTTGATAAAGTGGTGGATTTCCTCCTCTTCTACCCATTCGTTATAGATTAAGTAGTGGACTTTACCCACTTCTACCTTTTGTGCATAGCTTTCCCTTGTTTAATGTAACCCTAGTTCGATGTAAACCGATGTGATATGTCTTTTCATGAACGTCGGTAGAGAAAAAGTTTTAAATAAATAAATACATTCTTTTCCTGAATGATGACACTTAATATGGATCCTTGCTTTGTGTAGCTATAATTTGGGTTGATTTTAGCAGAGTGCATGCACATCCCTGTGTGCGTGGTTTCCTGTGCACACACGGATGTGCCGATTTTAGAACATGCGCGCACATACACACCGGATTTTAAAATCTGCTCGCGCATCTGTGGGATTTTACAAAGCAGCGTGCGGTGACGCAATCGGGCCTCCCCCAGTTCCCTCCCAGTCCGCTCCAATTAAGCACGCACGGCAGCCAGCTGCTGGTGCGCGCTTCCCTGGAATAGTGGCTAATGGCGATGTCCCGGCCCTCCCCACCCCCTGGGCCGCCCCTTTTCCCTGGGCCGGCACTTCTGCGCGTGGCCGGGCCCATTGTAAAATGCGTGCGGTGTGTGCAAGGCCCTGCCACGTACATAAACCCTGAAATTTACGCGTGTAGCCATTTTAAAATCCGAGCTTAAGTGCACAACTTTGTACTTGTCCACATTAAATTTCATTTGTCGTTTGCATGCCAGGTATCCCAGTTTTGCAAGGTCTTCTTGCAAGTTCTCACAATCCTCTTGTGATTTAACAACTTTCAATAATTTTGTGACATCGGCAAATTTGATCACCTCTCTTGCTAGTACCATTTCCAGGTCATTTATAAAGATATTAAACAGCAGTGGTCCCAGAAGAGTTTACACATTTCCAAAGCATAAGAACATAAGAAAATGTCATACTGGGTCAGACCAAGGGTCCATCAAGCCCAGCATCCTGTTTCCAACAGTGGCCGATCCAGGCCATAAGAACCTGGCAAGTACCCAAAAACTAAGTCTATTCCATGTTACCATTGCTAATGGAGGTGGCTATTCTCTAAGTGAACTTAATAGCAGGTAATGGACTTCTCCTCCAAGAACTTATCCAATCCTTTTTTAAACACAGCTATACTTACTGCACTAACCACATCCTCTGGCAACAAATTCCAGAGTTTAATTGTGCATTGAGTAAAAAAGAACTTTCTCCGATTAGTTTTAAATGTGCCACATGCTAACTTCATGGAGTGCCCCCTAGTCTTTCTATTATCCGAAAGAGTAAATAACCGATTCACATCTACCCATTCTAGACCTCTCATGATTTTAAACACCTGTATCATATCCCCCCCCCCTCAGCCGTCTCTTCTCCAAGCTGAAAAGTCCTAACCTCTTTAGTCTTTCCTCATAGGGGAGCTGTTCCATTCCCCTTATCATTTTGGTAGCCCTTCTCTGTACCTTCTCCATCGCAATTATATCTTTTTTGAGATGCGGTGACCAGAATTGTACACAGTATTCAAGGTGCAGTCTCACCATGGAGCGATACAGAGGCATTATGACATTTTCCGATTTATTCACCATTCCCTTTCTAATAATTCCCAACATTCTGTTTGCTTTTTTGACTGCCGCATCACACTGAACCAACGATTTCAATGTATTATCCACTATGACGCCTAGATCTCTTTCTTGGGTTGTAGCACCTAATATGGAACCCAACATTGGGTAACTATAGCATGGGTTTTTTTTCCCTATATGCATCACCTTGCACTTATCCACATTAAATTTCATCTGCCATTTAGATGCCCAATTTTCCAGTCTCACAAGGTCTTCCTGCATTTTATCACAATCTGCTTGTGATTTAACTACTCTGAACAATTTTGTATCATCTGCAAATGTGATTATCTCACTCGTCGTATTTCTTTCCAGATCATTTATAAATATATTTAAAAGTAAGGGTCCCAATACAGATCCCTGAGGCACTCCACTGCCCACTCCCTTCCACTGACAATTTCATTTCACGTTCAGCATTTACCTTCAAGACAGATGTGTCAGGATCTGCATTCTGGAGACACGGGGCCTGCCCGTTCCCAGACTCTTATTCCTGCTCTCAGGAGACCTCCTCACAGAACAACCTGCGTGCCTAACGTTTCTGGTGCACCAGGCCAGATGCATGGCCACTATTTATTTATTTATAAATTTTGTAAACCGCCGTTCCAAACAGAGACCACAATGGTTTACAAGGTTAAAACATACATAAAAATGTAAAAATGAGTGCAATAGCAATAAAGATCAATCTCAACAAAGAACACAACTACAATACGGTAAATAAAATAAAGATAACAAATCAATTATTTAGATAGCTCTCCAATGTAAGGTCGCAGGCACTCTTAGACAGGTTTCAGTTCACGTTTGAATTTTTTACCATCCGTTACAGTTAAGAGTCATAGCACAACAGGCATTGAATTACGTAGCTTGAGCCCTACTACTGATCTCTCACCTCTCTCAAGTGAGCATCTTGAATAGTCGGTATTTTTAATAAACCTTTGTTTTCTGATGTAAGGATTCATTGAGTAGTATGTAAATATAATGCAGCTCCAATCCATACTGATTGTTTTGAGTGAAAATCCTGCGTTTTGTACTGGATTCTGAATTTTACAGGGAACCAATATAATGACATGAGTGTAGGTGTAATGTGTTTGGATTTTCTACGACGAGTGAGGACTCTTGCAGTTGCATTTTGTAACATTTGAAGTGATCCCAGAGTATAAGAAGGAAGACCAAGTAACAGAGTTACAATAGTCTAAACTGGGAAAAAATTAATGTTTGCAACACTGTACGAAAATCATTACAGTTTATTAATGGTTTTAATCGTCGAAGTAACCGCAGTTTAATATAACCTGATTTAATTAGGGATTTAACATGTTTATTCATTGAAAGGTTATCGTCTATTATTACTCCTAAATCACATACTTGTTCTGATAATTCAATCTTATGTAAATCAGTATTAAATAATACCGGTTTACTGGGAGATGGTTTTCTATTCAGCCAAATTATTTCTGTCTTGTGAGTGTTTAATATTAACCTGATGTGTGATAATAACTGTGGAATTATAGACATATAAAAATGTAAAGCTTTGAAAGTATGCTCAATGGAATTATTAACTGGAGAGTTTTTAGGGACACCAACAAACCAAAGAGTAACAAGTGAGCAGGACCGGACAGAATCCACCCCAGAGTCCTAAACGCACTGCAAACCTGCTGCTAGTAATCATTTAAAACAGTTACAATCGCTGGAGGATGGCCAATGTGATTCCAACTTTCAAAAAGAGCTCTAGGGGCTACCAGGGAAACTATAGGATAGGGAGCCTGGGCAAAATGACAAGTTATTCTTAAACAAAATCATGTGCACACAGATAGAGATGGCTTAATGGTTTTAGAAAGGAAAGCGTCACCTACCAATCCTTTATACATAAACTTATAAAGGGGAGCTGGCTAATATAGTGCAGTTGGATTTTCAGAAGACATTTGACAAAGTTCCCCAGGAGATACCCCCAGGAAATTAAAAAGTCATGAGAAAGAGCAGATTGGTTAAAGACAGGGAACAGAAAGTGGGTCTGCACGGTATGTGCGCTGTTTAACATATACATAATGATCTGGAAAAGAGAACAATTAGAGGTGGATTTTCAAATGTGTGTATAAAAAACAGATCTTGCGCAAAAGAAATAGCTGGTATGTGAGTATATGCTATTTAAAAACTGCAACATGCATACGTAAATTAGGGTCTGCGAGTAAATTTGCATATGCAAAACAGGGGTGGACCAGGGGCGCTCTGGGAAGAAGCCAGCATTTATGTGAGTTGAGTCCATCGGGGGTTGGCGCGCACAAGGGGGTGCACATTAGTGCAACTTGCATGCGCCAATGCCCGCAGCCTTCCCGTTCCCTCCCCTAAAGTAACCTCCCTTCCCCTAACTTACCCACCCCCTAGCCCTAACCTAGACCCCCCTGACCTTTATCCTACCTTTTGCGCCTGCCTCGGGGCAAGCACAGGTTGTGCACGCCAGCACGCGATCCCCTGTCACAGCGGCAAACAGCGCTGTGCCAGGAGCCTCTGACCCCACCCCGGGACTTACTCACGTCCCAGGGCTTTACTGTACACACGTGGCTGGGCGCTCGTGGGCTTTTGAAAATGTGAGCGCATAATGTTTTATAATCTGCCCCTATGCAAAACATGGGTGCAAGCAAGCAGTTTTGAAAGTTATCCTCTCTTTAAGGTGATCAAATTTGCAAATGACACACAATTATTCAAAATTGTTAAAACAGCAGCAGAAAATTGTTAAAACAACAGCTGCAGAAGGACCATGTGATGCTGGAAAACTGGGCATCTGAAAGGAAGATGAAGTGTAATGTGGAAAAGTGCAAAGTGATGCACATAGGGAAAAATAATCCCAATTAAAGGTCCTGTATTGAGAGTTACCACCCAGGAAAAGGATAATACGTTGAAATCCTCAGCTCAGTGCTCGATGGACGTCAGAAAAAGCTAATGGAACGTGAGGAATGGAGAATAAAACAGACAGCGTCATACGGCCTCTGTATTCATCCACGTCTTAAGCACTGCGTGTAATTCTGGTCGCCCATCTCAAAAGTGATAGGGCAGAACTCAAAAAGATGCCAAACAGGGCAACTAAAGTGATTCGGCTGCCCTATGACCGGCTTTACAGGCTCTTCAGCTTGGAAAGGAGAGAGCCGAGATGGAACATGACAGAAGTTTATGAAAGCATGAATGAGATGGATTATCCTTTCAACCAATACTGTAACAAGGGAACTCCATGAAGATTCAAACCAAACTGTAGAAAATACCTTTTCATTCAGCACGCAATCAAGCTGTGGAACCTGTTGCCAGAGGATGTGGTCAAGGTTTAAAAGAGGTTTCCATAAGTTCCCTAAAACATTATTAGCCAGGCAGTTAAAAGAAAGCTATTGCTATCCCTGGGAGTGACAGAAAATAGATCTCCTCTATGGGATCTGCTGGGTACTTGTGACCTGGCCTGGCTACTGCCAGAGAAAGGATGCTCAGCTTGATGGACCTTGGACTGACCTAGCGTGCAATTTCTTATCCTCAGTGGGCACAATATGGAAACAATTTTTTTTTTACTCTTCGGGACCTCCGACTTAATATCGCCATGAAAGTAAACAAACATACAAAGCTCTACAGCAGAGCAGAAGCACTGGAAGGGGACTTGAAAAAACAGGAGGAATTGTCCGTGATAGAAAGTGTGAAATCATACGTCTGGGATACAAAAATCATTGAGCTATGCATCATTTAGCAGGGTAAAATCTGGAAAGTGCAATCATTTTAAATAAGCAGAAGGTAGCCAATAATATGTGTTAAGCTGTTCTTTGAAGAATTTGTGTTACAGGCCCTGTACCATTTTAGTAAATCTTCTTTAAACTGCCTGCATTCTCTCAATGTCCTTACGAAGGCAGAGTCTCCAGAAGTGAATACAGCACTCAAGGGGAGGTCTCACTAGAGAGCTATACACAGATAATATAAACATACATTCAATAAAGACGCTATGGATCTCATTTGTCTTGCCTGTCTCATCTGCGCCCTGTTTTGCCTGGCTTATGCTGCAATCAGCCCATAAAGTAGCAGAGCTGACTCTGTTGCATGTCAATTTCCTACCAAGGAATAGGAAAGCAGCATGAAGATAATGCAATTTAAACAAGCAGAGACAGCATGCAGAGGTTTCAGGAATGCTTTTCAATAGAGATGTGAAGACGAGGTGTAGGCAGATGTGAGAGAGGTTTGAGGAGCCTGGGGATGTGTGTATGACTCTGTAAGTGTACGTCTGTGGATTGTGCATGCATGCAGTGTGTAGGAATGTGTGATTAGGGGCACGAGGGGGTGTAGCTATGTTGTGTTCTGGGATGTGTGGGGGAACAGGAGTGTGAAAGTTGTGTTTGGTCAGTGTAAGCAGTGTACGGCTTGTGGGTTTGTACACAGGGATATATTTGTGTGTGTGGGGGTGAGAGATGAATGTGTTTGGTGTGCACTGCGGATGTGGATGTGTAGGTAGCCGGGAGCTGAGTGGGAGCACATGGAGAGTTGAGGTTGTTGTGTGAATGTGTAGCTGTGTGGCGGGTATAGGAGTGTGGGACTGTGCTGGTGTGGGTTTGATACAGGGATATATTTGTGTGTGTGGGGGTGAGAGATGAATGTGTTTGGTGTGCACTGTGGATGTGGGTGTGTAGGTAGCCGGGAGCTGAGTGGGAGCACATGTGGAGTTGAGGTTGTTGTGTGAATGTGTAGCTGTGTGGCGGGTATAGGAGTGTGGGACTGTGCTGGTGTGGGTTTGATACAGGGATATATTTGTGTGTGTGGGGGTGAGAGATGAATGTGTTTGGTGTGCACTGCGGATGTGGATGTGTAGGTAGCCGGGAGCTGAGTGGGAGCTCATGGGGAGTTGAGGTTGTTGTGTGAATGTGTAGCTGTGTGGCGGGTATGCGGGTGTAGGAGTGTGGGACTGTGCTGGTGTGGGTTTGAGTGTATGGGGGAGTGGGATGGAGGTGAGGAGAGGTATGTAGGGTGTGTATGGGGGGGATGTGAGGGTATGTATGTGTGTAGGAAGATGTGGGGTGCTCAACACTTTCTCACAGAAAGAAAAAAAGGATTTGTTTTTGGACTTTGGTTCTCTGAAAATCTTGACCTGATGTTTCTAGATTTTTAACTCATATTTTCTTCCCAGTGTTGCATTTCTGGAAATCATAGACACTAACAAAATAAAATGCTTTTTTTGTGTACAGGGGATGAGAATTATAGTCTCATCTGGGGATAGGGCTGCCAACTGTCCTCTGGACCAGGCAGACCTATAGGAGAGAGGGAGGGCAAAAATGATCAGAAATGCAGCATCCAGTCCTTCCCTGCAATTATATAACAGAGTGTGCGCTTTAGTGGTTACCTCTACATTCGGTATCTGTGGCACACATTGTAGAGTGTGCGCGTTAGTGGTTACCTCTACATTCGGTATCTGTGGCACACATTGTAGAGTGTGCGCGTTAGTGGTTACCTCTACATTCAGTATGCGTTGCACACATTGTAGAGTGTGCGCGTTAGTGGATACCTCTACATTCAGTATGCGTGGCACACATCGTAGAGTGCGTGCGTTAGTGGATACCTCTACATTCAGTATGCGTGGCACACATCGTAGAGTGTGCGCGTTAGTGGTTACCTCTATATTCGGTATGCGTGGCACACATTGTAGAGTGTGCGCGTTAGTGGTTACCTCTATATTCGGTATGCGTGGCACACATTGTAGAGTGTGCACGTTAGTGGTTACCTCTATATTCAGTATGTGTTGCACACATTGTTCTTTTATGTTGCTTACAAAGACTTCAGCACACAATTTAATCAGAGGGCAAAAAAATTAACAAAACAGCAGTTTATCCGCTGGGCTGGTAATCCGCATCTCAAAGTGTTTGGAAATGTGGTGCTTGAATTTGGCAACCATATCCGGGGAAGCCACGGGTCCTTTTCTTTTAAAAGGACTGTGACTGCTGTCAGGGACTGAAATGGTCTTGTTAAAGCAGCAGTAACCAGATTTTTTTTTTTTTGGCTCTGTTACTGCTTACAGTGGTCTTATTCCAAACTCCTCTTTCTCTTTTGTCCTAATCTATTTTTTTTTCATCTTATATGTCTTCAATGATTCAGAATAAGAACTGTGCACCTTTTGGGGTCCCGTTCCTCGGTTGTTAAAAGTCTAAATTTCCTGAAGCTCATAACTCTCCAGCTCAGGCATCACTTTGGGAATGAGTCAGAGCTGCTTTCCATCAACACCTTTCACCCCAGCACTGCCTCTGAAACAGAAACAGAAACCACAGCGCACAAAAGGGATTCTACTGCGTGGGTTTGCTTTAACCTCCAGCTAAGGAACCCTGTATTACTACGACTGCCGCTGCACTGATGCCGCCAAGACACAATGAGAAAGAAGGCCCTGCCCTCAAATGTAGGGAGAAATACTGCTGGTGGGGAGGAACTCTGAATCTTTATTAATTATTATTATTATTCGTTTTATCTTTCCAAGCACTGCACAGCTGATACCAGGAGACTGAAAGCATTAAATCCCAACGGCATTTTGTCCCTTCTTAACATTTAACCATGGCTCCTGCTTACATCGCATGGAAGAAAAGAGCTGACAGAAGCCTTTGGCCAATCAGATGGGGGGGGGGGAATGCTTGGCTTATTTACATTTTTGCTTTGTTAGTAAAATGGAAGTCTTGGCACAGGAGGAAAGAAAGTGCAATTAATACCCAGTAAATCTTCTGGCAGCCGCGGCAATGCGCCTGAATGTTTGGCCACGGCAGTTTCCAATGCTGGGTCACGGTGCGAGCCGATGCAAAATATCCCTTAGCACACTCAGCACCTCAGCTCAGAAACCAACTGGCAATGGGGAAAATGTTTCAAAATCTGCTCATGATTAATGTACAGCTTAAGAAAATACACTTCAAAATGTATTTCCATGAGAGCAAAAGCTGAGGGAGAGCAACACAACAGGAAAATCAATAAGACACTTGTTTTCTTAACAAATGATTTATATAGGATCGTTCGGACATCTCACGTTAGGCACCTGAATGTCTCTGTCGCCAAAACCTGTGCAGCGGACTGAACCTTATTTCCAAGTCTAAATGATTATTATAAAATTTTAAGCAAATTACAATGCAAAACCTATGCTAGAATGTTGCCTGGAGAAAGGGATTAGCATTAGCCCTAATAACGTGATCAGTCTGCCTCCACACAATCCGATGAAGAATGGCTACACCTAGCACTGTCGTATAAGCCACCCTTGACTCTAGAATGAATTTCAAAAAGTTCATTAACGCTACAACCAAAGAATGCTTCTTTAAGCTACAGGTCCTGAAGCAGCTAAGACCGCTCTTACACTTCCAGGATTTCCATTCAGTGCTCCAAGCCATACTGTTTTCAAAGATCAACTACTGTAACGCTTTACTACTCGGTCTCCCCGCCTCTTCTACTAAACCTCTACAGATGCTGCAAAACGCAGCGGCCAGGATCCTTACAAACACACGTCGTAAGGACCACATCACACCAATCCTAAAAATCCTACACTAGCTACCTATCCAATATAGAATACTCTTCAAGGCTCTCACCATCATCCACAAATCCGTCTATCAACAATCCACACTCCAACTCGCCATCCCTCTCAAACTACATACTTCCGCAAGGCCGATCAGAACCGCCTACAAAGGTTCGCTCAAGGCCCCCCCAAAAAATCCTCGGTCCACAACTCTAGTCACAAGCGAGTACTTTCGACAGCAGGTCCGCTCCATCGGAATTTGCTTCCCCCAGATATACGCCAGGAACAATGCCATCTCTCCTTCAGAAAGAAACTGAAAACCTGGCTGTTCACACAAGCTTACCGTTGAAGGAGCCTCCATCAACCAACACTGACTCTCACCCTAGACCTCTTCCCTAATCCCTCCCCCCCCTCCCCGTTTCCAGCCCCTGCCCTGACACCACCCCCCTGCTCACCTCCCCATGCCTCCTCCTCCCACAGGATATATTATGTTAATAATCGCCTAGGATAAATCACTGTTTATGTCACGCTACTCTATTGTTTTTCGTTGATCATTTTATCACTCTAAAGTTGTTATCGTTTAAAATCTTTCCTGTCTTCCATCTCCCATGTTTTTGCTCCCTGTTTAATGTAACTTTACCTTCTACTTAGTTAATTCGTTTCCCCTGTTCTATTGTAAACTGGTACGATAAGACCTTGTCTTGAGTTTCAGTATAGTAAAAGAATTTTAAAAAATTAAATAATAATCCCACAACAATAATCTAAAAAAGCACAAGAACGCCAGTCACATGAAAAGGGTCCTCCAGTGGGATGCAGAGGATAAGGAGACTCTTTCAGGAGATGAGCTCAGATAAGGGGAACACCCCATCTACTCTGAAAGAGTCAGTGACATTTTTATTAGCGATGAAAAAATGAATTTTTAACCAGTAAATCAAGAACGTAAGAGTTTTACGCAAACCATATGAAGGCTGTGCTGCAGAGGCTTGCTTTAAGGATAGACCAAGACTTGTATACACTGGGCGGTAGAATGGAGGAAGGCAGAGGGTGGACAAACCTCCAAAGGGAAAAGGTGAAAGGTCAGTGCTGCAAATGAATGCACACTTTGCAATGCCTTCAAGGATCTCTATTCTTTTCCGCTTGTCATTGCTTTTGTTTTTAAAAGATTGGGGGGTGGGGAGGGGGCACCAGGGGAGTGGCCAGCAGTTTTCAGTAACATTGCCAATGTTGTCACATTTTTATTCCAAGCACCTTCCCTGCAAGAACTGCTCCCGTCCCTGGGATATCTTTCAAACAACTGCACGTGGCTGTACATATGCGCGTTTCCTGCAGAAGAGCAAGAAACAGCAGGGGGCGGCTGGAGAAAAATGAAGTCAAAGGAAAAGACCAAAAAAAAAATAAATTTAGAGGCCTTAAAGACTAAATGTATAATTCCTACCCAGAAAGATGGATTGCATGAGATTTTCTGGTATCCCTAGAAAGGTGCAGGTGCTATTTTCTCTGTGTGCAGAATGTGACATTTCCATTCCCCATTGTCCTGCCAGTAACAGGACTCATCGGTACCACAGCCACAGGGGCAGGCACTGCCGCTGCCGTCTCTCGCCCTGAAGGGAAGACTTACCGCTTTATTCCCTCCTCTGAGCTCCTCGTGCAAGACAGAAAAAAGGAGGGAAAACACGAGATGGACAGAGAGCGCGCAAACCTGGAGGAGGAAAAGCGAGCAAAGGAGGGAAGGGGAGGGAGGAGAGCAAGGACAGACAGCAAGGAAGGGGAAAGAAAGAGGAACGTGGAGAAAGGGCAGGATGAGAGAATGGAGGAGGAAGGAGAACAAGGAAGGTTAAAGAGCAACGAGATGGCTGGGAGAAGGGAGGAAAGGGGAAAGGAGGTTCTGCACTGCAACAGGAGAGGAAAGCTGAGGCGCGTATCCGAGGGAGGGAAGGGAAGGACAGGAGATCCAGGAAACGAGGCAGGACTTCGCATTTTCTTGGACATACAAGAGTGCCAGAAATCACTTCTGCACCTTATATGCAGGTAACTCTTCTGTATTCTTCATCTTACCTTACTGGTGGCCCTACCTGCATGAAAGGCACAGGAGTATCTTCCCGCTGGTTTCTGGCCTCATCATGTCGCAGAAAATGCCAATTAAATGTCCACGCTCACTCTATCCCCTTCTAATTTTGGGGACCAGGGGATGTCAAGGCTGAAAGGCGACCGAAGCAAATTGCTATTCAGGCGAGTTGGTCAAACACTGGATTTCAAAAGTGGCTGAATAGCAGCAAAGAGGCCATTAATGAGCATAAAATGAGAAATTTAGACCAGGCAGATTTCTCAATTATTACAATATGCATAAATCTCATTATTCCTTTCTGGACATGCAAAGTTACTCCTCTGAAATCAACATCTGGAATTGGGAAAAGGAGAATAATGCTTATGTACTATGTAGGGTATTGCAAAATGCTTAAAAAAAAAAAAAAAAAAGCCTGCCATTATTTCTGCAGAGAAAGCAGCACTGCCTCTATAAAGGGGCATCTCTGTTCCTTCCAAGGCCGATTTCGGAGCGGCCTTGGAAGGAACAGGGAAAGCCATCGGGGCTCCCCTTGGGCTCGGCGCGCACAAGCGGGCGGATTTTAAAAGCCTTGCTCGAGTAAATCCGCCCGGATTTATGTGAGCAGGGCCTTGCGTGCCGGCGCGCCTATTTTCCTTAGGCCGCCGGCGCGCGCAGAGCCCCGGGACGCGCGTAGGTCCCGGGGTTTTGGAAGGGGCGTGTCGGGGGCGGGACCCGATGACGCTACGTTTCGGGGGTGGGGCGCGGCGTTTCGGGGGCGGGACCAGGGGCGTGGTCCAGGCCTCTGGACCAGCCCCCGGATCGGAGGACGGCACGCCAGCAGTCTGCTGGCGCGCGTAGATTTACGTCTGCTTCTCGCAGGCGTAAATCTACGGACAAAGGTAAGGGGGGGTGGGTTAGGTAGAGGAAGGGAGGGGAATGTGAGGGGAGGGCGAAAGAGAGTTCCCTCCGAGGCCGCTCCGATTTCGGAGCGGCCTCGGAGGGAACGGCGGCAGGCTGCGCGGCTTGGCGCGCGCCGGCTGCCCAAAATCGGCAGCCTTGCGCGCGCCGATCCAGGACTTTAAAGGATACGCGCGGCTATGCGCGTATCTTATAAAATCTAGCGTACTTTTGTTTGCACCTGCTGTGCAAACAAAAGTACGCGATCGCGCTGTTTTTAAAAATCTACCCCAAGGTGCACAAGGGCCGGGTTGCGTGAACAAATCTACACCCGCACATAAGAACATAACATAAGAACATAAGAAATTGCCATGCTGGGTCAGACCAAGGGTCCATCAAGCCCAGCATCCTGTTTCCAACAGAGGCCAAAACCAGGCCACAAGAACCTGGCAAGTACCCAAACACTAAGAAGATCCCATGCTAATGATGCAATTAATAGCAGTGGCTATTCCCTAAGTAAACTTGATTAATAGCCATTAATGGACTTCTCCAAGAAGTTATCCAAATCTTTTTTGAACCCAGCTACACTAATTGCACTAACCGCATCCTCTGGCAACAAATTCCAGAGCTTTATTGTTATTTTATTTATTTATTTAGTGATTTTTATATACCGCGGCACGTAAAGATATACATCACCTCGGTTTACAGTAAACAATAAATTAGCAACAGGCTTTACATACAACAGGCTTTACAGGAAATAAACAAATGACAGCAACAGGCTTTACATAAATAACGGAATTCAGGAGTGCCTAATATAACTACTTTAACTATTAAGAACAAATGCACATTCTATTGTGCGTCGAGTGAAAAAGAATTTTCTCCGATTAGTCATAAATATGCTACTTGCTAACTTCATGGAATGCCCCCTAGTCCTTCTATTATTCGAAAGTGAAAATAACCGAGTCACATCTACTCGTTCAAAACCTCTCATGATCTTAAAGACCTCTATCATATCCCCCCTCAGCCGTCTCTTCTCCAAGCAGAACAGCCCTAACCTCTTCAGCCTTTCCTCATAGGGAAGCTGTTCCATTCCCTTTATCATTTTGGTTGCCCTTCTCTGTACCTTCTCCATCGCAACTATATCTTTTTTGAGATGCGGCGACCAGAATTGTACACAGTATTCAAGGTGCGGTCTCACCATGGAGCGATACAGAGGCATTATGACATTTTCCGTTCTATTAACCATTCCCTTCCTAATAATTCCTAACATTCTGTTTGCTTTTTTGACTGCTGCAGCACACTGAGCTGACGATTTTAAAGTATTATCCACTATGATGCCTAAATCTTTTTCCTGGGTGGTAGCTCCTAACATGGAACCTAACATCGTGTAACTACAGCAAGGGTTATTTTTCCCTATATGCATCACCTTGCACTTGTCCACATTAAATTTCATCTGCCATTTGGATGCCCAATCTTCCAGTCTTGCAAGGTCCTCCTGTAATGTATCACAGTCTGCTTGTGATTTAACTACTCTGAATAATTTTGTATCATCCGCAAATTTGATAACCTCACTCATCGTATATTGAAAAGCACCGGTCCAAGTACAGATCACTGAGGCACTCCACTGTTTACCCTTTTCCACTGAGAAAATTGACCATTTAATCCTACTCTCCGTTTCCTGTCTTCTAACCAGTTTGTAATCCACGAAAGGACATCGCCTCCTATCCCATGACTTTTTAGTTTTCGTAGAAGCCTATCAGGGACTTATTTTGCAATACAATGGTCTGACCAAGATCCAGTTCCATGGCAGTAGAAACAGCATGTAATTAAGTTTTATATGACATATAAAGAAAATAAAGAAGGTACAGATCATCTCAAATTGTTTCAGGTAATACAAGTGTTTCTCACTGCCATCTATGTTCTTTCTTTACTTCACTTCCATGTCTCCCTCTTGCATAGTTTCCTAAGATGGTGACCACATACCTTAGTCAGTTGCTTGGCTTACCTAGCTATTAGCAAAGGAGGTCTTGTGCTTCGTAACTTGTACATTGAGGAATACGATTATTTCATCTTCAGTCATTATAGTAAAGCTTTCTCAGTATAATTTCAGGACAAGATAAACATTACAAGGAGTCTTCGGTCCCCTGACACGGAACCGTGTTTCGCACAAAGCTGCGTTGGGGAGGACTCGTAGCTTATTTATGATATAATAGAGCCTCTTGCTCCTGGATTTATAATTTATGAAGCACATCTCCTCCTTTGCTACTAAGCTTTTCATGCGTCTTCACTGACCCTTCTATGTGTTACCCAAGCTTCCCACAAAGTAATTACAACAGCCATCATCATTTGGAAAGGTGGCCTAAAATTCCCAAATTGCTAACCTACTGTAAATGGTTTGGGACATGGTTTTTGGTAAGAGGTAACCAAGGTGCTGATAATATATGGTGCTTATATAATATCCTGAATCTGAGGGTCTCTTGCAATATATATATATATATATATATATATATATATATATATATATAGTGCAAGAGAATAAGCCCTTCCAGGATAGTCAGTAGGCAAAGCAGAGGGCATTAATGGAGCTCTGCCTCCTGTGCGCATCAAATTTCATTTATGGAGCTATGCCAAATATATTACACAGAAACATAGAAGTGATGGCAGAAAAGGACCAAACAGTCCATCCAGTCTGCCCAGCAAGCTTATGGTAGCATCAGCTGCGCCATACAAGTTACCCCCATACTTAGTTTCCCAAACCGTCAAAGTCAGGGCCCTTGTTGGATGCTGCTGAGTCCAATTCCCCGTTACCTCTTGCCGTTGAAGCAGAGAGCAATGTTCGAGTTGCATCATAAGTATTACGGCTTATTGGTTAAGGGTAGTAACAGCCACATCAGCAAGTTACCCCCATGCTTGTTTTTCCAGACTGTAAAGTTCAGTGTCCTTGTTGGTTGAAACTAATTCCCCTTTTCCTCTTCCCCCCCCCTGCTGTTAAAGCAAAGAGCAATACTGGAGTTGCATCAACAGTAGGACGGCTTAATGGTTAAGGGTAGTAACTCCCACACCAGCAAGTTACCCCCATGCACTCGTTTCTTCATTTCTGTCCTCTAGCCTTTAGGGATCCGCAGTGTTTATCCCATGCCCTTTGGAAATCTTTCACTGTTTTTGTCTTCACCACCTCTTCCGGAAGGGCATTCCAGGCATCCACCATCCTCTCCATGTACAAATATTTCCTGATGTTGGTTCTGAGTTGCCCTCCCTGGAGTTTTATTTCATGACCCCTAAGTCTACTGATTTCTTTTCTTTTTTTTGTCAGCCCCACATAGCTCTCAAATACAGCCTTTTATGACATTTGCTACATAAGAAAATCTAATTCCTCTTCATCCAGTTAGACCAATCCAGACAAATGGATTATGCTCCCCAACCAGTAGATGGAGACAGATCAACAGGTTCACTGACATCACCCCCTTATATGCATCCATGCTGACCTCAGTCTGCCAGTATTCTCTGTCTCCAGCAGATAGTAGTCAGATATCTCGTGTTGTTGGGTTGGATGAAAAGGAAGGCAGCTCCTGAGGTGAAAGGTTTATCCTCTCTCCTTTGGCTGACTAATCCTTGGAATCAGAAGATGCAGGCAGCTCTTGCAGTGAAAGGTTTGCCCTCCCTCCCTTGGTTGAGTAGGCCTTGGGATCAGACGTTTAGTCAGGTGGTTCCTGAGGTGAAAGCTCGGGCTCCCTCCTTCAGTTTGAGTTTACATGTTATATAGCCTTTTCCTGTCCTCCCCCTCTTCTCTCTCTCTGACTTTAGGCACTTGAAAAAAAAAAAGAGAGAGAAAAAGGGAAGGGAAGGGGAGCCTATTTTCTTTGAATAATTTATTTTTTAAAAAGTGGGGGATTTCAATTGAGGAACAACCAGAGGCTTCAGCATGGCTCCAGTGTGGAGCAGACGTGCAAGACCAGGGCACCAGGCAACTCTGGCCCAAATGGGTGCGAATCAAAGTTTTTCATGGCAGTGGTGGTGGCAATTCAGTCACAGCCTTCCTGCCTCCTCTGGAACTGCAGGAAGAGGAGGCCACAGTGTGTGGGCAATGTGCTGATCACCTTCATTGTGTGTGTGTGGGGGGGGGGGGGGGGGGGAGGGGACGACATTTAAACTTCCTGCTTATGAGAAGGAGAAAAAGAGAGCGTCAGCAAACATAATGACTGAGGATTTTCGTGGGGGGGGGGGGGGGGGGTTTGGTTCGCTTCGGCAGGGCCATCTGTTTCTCTTATTTTCACCGGCAAGGTATCTGGCACGGCTGGAAAAGGGACCATCTTTGGAGTGCATCTGGCAGCTGAAGCCTCCCTCACTCAGTTCTGTGCTCATGACGCAGTCCATGCCTCTGGTTGTGAAGGTGCCAGCACCTTCCTGTTAAAATCCTGCTTTCAGCTCCGTTTCTAAAGGATTATTGGACTCTTGATATCGAGCCATCTGCAGGTACCAGAGTTCCGTTCGAGAATCCGCTCTGATTTGTCAGCAGGTTCTGGTAATAAGAGGAGCAGGAAAGAAGTGATTACAGAAGGAGTTGGGCCCGTTTCATCAGTTTCTGAATGTTCCTTGGATGGTTTGCAGTTACCAGGAGGAGCTAGTGGTCACAGAGCTGGAGGAAAGGGACTTCCATCTTGAGGAAGGCAATGGTTCCTCTATGGTGTGTCTTTTTCACTGAGACAAGTTTTCTGCCTTAATGCCCAATCCCCCAGGAATTTGAAGAGAGCTGAAGACAGAACAAAGGAGGAACCAGAAGCCACTGAAGATCAGATGGTCAGTATCGGAAGTCCCTTCCCCTGCATAGGGTGGTTAAGGTTTTCATTAATCTCAAATGGACCTCTCCAGCAGTAAGGTTTAGGAAAAGGCACACTTTGGCAAATCTATATCCCTTGGGTGTTCTGGAAAGGGGGAAACTTGTGTTATTTACTAAGGGCACTACGATTCTGTTGGATGGAAGAGTGGTACTGAAAGATGTGCCAGACAGGAAAACAGGTTGTCTTGCAGCAGACCTTTCAGGCATCTAGTAGGCCACTACAGTTGACTGCTTGCAGCTGAATTGTGACAAGGCCCATTTGTTTTTTGTTTTTTTTGCAGTGCATTCAGGAAGAGCTCATGGGCTCTGGTTGTACGATAGAAATCTTCTCTGTTGGAGATTGGAGCAGACTTTTCGCTGATGCTTGCTTTGATTTGCTGTGCACCTCAGCCAGAGGATTGGCTTCTATTGTGGTTGCTGAAGTCTTTTGTTTAGGAAATTGGTCAGTGGATTCATGAATAAGTCCATTTCATAGACCTTCTTTTTAAGGGATTGTTTTTGTTTGGCAAGTTTTTGGAAAAGATGGCAAAGGTTTGGAGAGATTTCAAGTTACTTAGGTTTCCAGGGGGCAGGCTCTATACAATTTTGGAGCTCAAGAAATGTAAGCAGAGTAAGTCTGCTAGCAGAAGTCTCAACTATTTGGTAGTTTTTAGTCCTTCGATCAACAAAGTGAACTATGATTGACAGATCCTTAGGTGTGGTAGACCCTTCTCGTACCTCGTAATACAGAACTGGGGTTAAGACTGATTCTTGACATAGGCAGTCACCTGGAAAGGTTTTTAATTAATTTGATTTGATCAATGCAATATATAATAAAAATTAAAATAAGCAATTCAAATCAACATATAAAATAATTCATAATAAACCAATACAAAAAAAACCAATTTAAAATAAACTAATAAAAATAGCAGGTGGAAAAATTTAAAATCAAGAACTAAGAAACTAATTAATAGAAATGGGACTGATGCATAAGTGAAAATCAAAGTTAAGAGCTCTTCCTGAAACAATGCTTAAATGCAATAAGGAAGAAGAATCCTTCTAAGGGGTAGATTTTCAAATGTGCGTGCGCATGTTATAAAATCCGTGAGCTGCGCGCACATACATGCCAGAGGCGTGTGCAGGGGGGAGGGACTTTTGCAATTTCCACGCCGTGACGCATTTTGTTTCTTTGTTTTACAACTTACTTCAGCTCCCGAGTTGAAGTAAGTTGCGTGCGCCGGCGAGCTGCCAGTGCGCGAGTCTTCGGGACAGTGATCGATGGCGCTGTTCTGGCCCGCCCCTTTGAAGAGGCTCACCCTTATGCGCGTACCGTGGTTTACCTGCGCAGCCGGGCCCCTTTGTACAAACAATCCATGCTGTTTGATTCTTGAAAGAATTGTTTGCACAAAGGATAAAACCTCTCAGTTACAGAACCTTATAAAATTGCTGTGAATTACTGCTGTATATTGATGGGTAGATTTGGAGTTTTAACCTTCTGTGACATTACCTTCGATGTGAATATATTTTTTTCCTGTGGGCAAAATTGTTCTGATATTTGTACGACTGTTAAAACCAGAAAACTCCCCTGAAGAAGCTCTTTTTGGAATGAAACATGTCGGGGATTCAAGATAATTTAAGTTAATGAAAATAATGAGGAGATTCAAGAGAATTGAAGTTAAAGAAAACAATAGACATTTAGGGGTTTTGAGTGAATATGTGAAGAATGTGAGTAATAGTATGACTGGTTGTATATGATTGTTATTAGGAATAAGTTTGAGGTGGTTTATTCCTTTTTATGTAATTTTTATGAGAATTTGTATTCTGCATTATTGTAAAATTTTGGAAATAAAATTGATTAAAATTTGATAATTTTTGTATTGTTATATTGTCTTGTGATATGGTTATTTTGATATAACAATTTTGTGAAAGCAGATTTATTATTTGCAAAGTGTTAGAAACACTGAAGCCAGTGATCATGGTCTTACAAAGTCTTATCTTCTCATTTTGATATGGAATGATGGTGATCATGGCTGCAACATTAAGCAAGGAAAGGATTTTTGGGGAATCCTTAACTGGACAATTGATTGATACGTGTGAAGTCGATACAGCAAAGTACAGTAGTCATCTGGAGGGTGATTAAATTTCTTCAAGAGTTGGGCTTGTTGGTCAATATTCCCTAGACTAGTCTGCAGTCTTCCCAGATCCTGGAGCATTTTGGAGCTCTGTTCGACCCCAGGGTATGCCATATTCAGACAGCACAGAAAATTCAGAAACTGGTTTGGCAGATACTTTCATTATGGTCCATCAGGAATCTAGTGGTATGGAGGTATCTGTAGCTTCTCAATTTCTTAGCAGCAACATGGGATCCAGTGCCTTAAACGTGAAAATAACTGAGATTTATTGGGAGGGCATTGCTCTTGAGATTGGATTGCCATTCTCAGAACTATTTCATAAGGTTACTTGTACTGGAGACCATCAACATATGTAGGCCCTGGTGATTAAATTGCAGGAATTTGGTTTCAGAAGTGAATCTCAGCCCTCAGACTGGGTAATGGTAACAGATGCTAATCTGATGGACTGGGTGGCACAATGTTGGAGATGGATGGCTTAGGGTTCGTGGTCTCCCCAGGAGATTCGGTGGTTCATGAATTGCAACCCAGTGCGTTTCAGCTTGCTCTTCTGCCTTTGTGCCACTGCTGAGAAGCCAGGAAGTCAGGGTCTTGTCTGACAATGCCAGTGGTGGATTATGTGAACCTTCAAATAGTGAAAATGTCCTCAAGTGTCTCTACAGGTGTAATTTCTATTTGTTTGGACAGAAAGAAATCTAATGGTAATTATGGCTGCACACTTAGTGGTGTGAAGAATATTCTGGCAGCCTACCTTAATTTCAATGATGTCAATCAGGAGATGTGATTTCTATCACTGATTGCATACAGTCTAAAAGTAGACAGTAGGGACCTTCCGATGATGGTCCTGATGGCAAGCATTGGGACTATGAAGCTCTGAGGTGCCTCTGTCTGAAGAGGGTTACTCAAATGTCCAGATTTTATGCTTTACATAGAAAGATAGAAATGACGGCAGAAGAAGATCAAATGGTCCATCCAGTCCACCCAGCAAGCTTTCACACTTTTTTTCATACTTATCTGTTACTCTTGTCCCTTGTAAGTAACTTTTTGGTTCTATTTCCCTTCCACCCCTGCCATCGATGTAGTTAGCAGTGCTGGAGCTGCATCTAAGTGAAGTATCTAGCTAATTGGTTAGGGGTAGTAACCGCCGTCATAGCAAGCTACTCCCATGCATGTTTATCCAGCCTGTGCAATTCAGTCCTTGTTGGTTGTTGTCCGAATATAAGTTCTCTTTTCATCATTCTCCCTGCCGTTGAAGCAGAGAACTATGCTGGATATCATTGAAAGTGAAGTATCAGGCTTATTTGGTTTGGGGTAGTAATCACCGTATCAAGCAAGCTACTTCCCTGCTTTTTTGTGGATGCAAATCCTTTTTTTCACATTTCCTCTTGCCGTTGAAGCATAGAGCAATGTTGGAGTCTCATTAACCGTGTGTATGTTTATTGAATAAGGATATTAACCTCCAGGTAGTAGCCACCATTCCCGCAAGCCGCCCCCATGCCTCTTCACTTCATTCACATCCTCTAGACTTTATGGATCCACAGTGTTTATCCCACGCCTCTAGTTCAGAATTGGCCAACAGAAGAGTTCCTATGCATGTTTTTTCCTTTGTGGTTTATTATAGGAAGAGTGATTCCAGAATGTTGGTGTATCCCAAGCTGGTTATTCTAGTGGCTCTGGAATGGCCGAGATGTCCTTGGTATACAGATCTTGGAAGTGTGCTGTGCAGAAAGCAGTTGAAGCCTCCTTGTCATAAGTATCTGCTCTCTCAGGGTCCGTTTTTTTCTGCATGAAGATCCGGTTCACTTCTTTGTCTTATGGAATGGTCCTTGAGAAGGCTTGAATAGCTGAAAGGGTTCTAATCATGGGGTAGTGTTTATGCTAAGGACTAGAAACCCATCTGCCTATTTAGATAGGCTTTCTGTTTATTTCTATATTGGTGCAGATTTCAGTTCTTGCCTGCTTTGGAGAACTTCCTTCAGTAGTTATTCGTCTTCACATCAGGTCTGACTTGTTTTTTTGATAGGAATCAAGTTCTTTGTTTGCAGCTTTGAGGTTTGTTCCATCTTGAGAACCTTGTTATTGGGGGTCATTGTTTGAGTCTCTCGAGGATATTTCTCTGAGTTGATCATTTTAATTTTTTTTTTTTTGTGGAGGCTATTGTTCCGCTAAGAGTTTTATTTTAATTTTCTGAGTTGCAGGCTCGTCTTGCAGAGAACACTTTTCAGTCAGTCACAAGTTATGGTGAAGTGTTGTATGGCACCTTCCTTTGCTGAAGGTGGTTTTGACTTTACTATTTATTCTGGTGGTCTGGTTACCTTTGATTAATAAGCATTCATATTTATCAGGTTATTTTATTTATTTATTTATTTTAAAAGTTTTTATATACCGCACTAGGGGTAGTGGTCTATCCATCTTAGTGGTTTACATATTAAAACATACAGGTTGTTGTGCTGTTTGTTGTGAAAATTCTTTGAAGTATCTCAAGATCTCAAATGCCTTCAGAAAGTCGGAACAATTTTGTTTTGCAGTTTGGAGATCAGAAAGGTGATGCAGCTATAGGTCCTCACCTAAACAGATGGACACTCATTCCATAAGAGTTAAAGCAATATGGGCAGATTTATGATTGGTGTTCCCTCTGTAATTTTGGGGAGCAGCTATTGTTCCTTCTTACATTCCTTTCAAAACATTATCGCTTGGAGGTGAGTGCTAGGAAGGTCTTGAGAGCAGGTTTAGTAGCTTCTCACCCCAGTCAGGAGTAGCTTGGGTACATCCCACTCATCGGGACTGGTCTGACTAGATGTAGAGAAAGGAGAAATTAGTTATTACCTGATGATTTCAAATCTTGAGTCTATTCAGCCCAGCCCAGTACCCTGCCTGTACTGCTAAACTAATATGCACCTGAAATCATGTGCAGAATTATGAATGATTGCTCATATTTCTACAAAACCCAGGTCAGTACCTTATTGGGTTTGTAGATTTTGTTTCCTTTTTGCTTTCTTGTTATTTCTGTTTAGAAGCCCTAAAAAAAAATGTATGATGTTTTGGAATTAATGTTGTCCACAGTTAGCTTTTTACATATTATGACGTCAGTGAACTGTTGATCTTTGTCTCCAACTGCTTATCAGGGAGCATAATCCATTCATCTGGACTGGTCTGGCTGGACTCAAGGAAAGAAAATTATCAGGTAATAACTAACTAATTTATCCATATCTAGCAAATTTCAGACTATGGAGGCTCAAAATACTTGGTATGAATCAATCCAGGGTGCATGTCTTTCAAATGTAGATTGGAAATTTCATGTCCTGTTGTAGCTCCCAAACAGGCTAAACTGTACACAAGAGAAGGCTATGTTTGGTACACAAGTCTTATTTATTTGAAAGGTATGTGAAAGCTTTTATAAGAGCAGATACCAAGTAACAAAAAGAATTAAGAAAGTGGTAGCGCTGCACAAGGCCATGCAGGACACCTGGATTATTCCTGTTCCTTTGGCTGACCAGGGTTGAGGAAATGACGTTTACAGCCTCTAGGCAGAGAGCGTCCTAGTCATCAAACAATACCAACACCGAGTGGCCAGTTCCATAAGCAGCCCTGGTCTCTCACCTTGGACTATCATTGCAAAACCTGTGCTAGATATGTGTGTGTGTGGGGGGAGTTTATAAAAATGATGGAAAACCCTAAGGTGGTTGTGAAAAGCTGCTCAAGGTGCCATAAAGCAAGAAAGGCCAGAATCAACTGAGCTGGAACTCAAAGAGGAAAATACCAGACTAAAAAAAACAAATTGATACAGAGGAAACTGCAAAAAAACCCAACAACTATCTCCCTGCTATTAAATAAACCTAAATTTCAGAGCAAATAACACATACCTTACTCAAAAGGAAATCTCCGCGCAAACAAGGCAAATCAAATGTAACTAGGAGTAGTGTACGCGACAATTCGTTTTATTTTAATACAGAAAAAAAACAAAAAAGTGAACCTAGCAAAATCTCTCCATTTTTTTTAGTAGGTTCTCATTTATTTATCTTGCCATTGTGTGATATAGGATAAAATGCATTTCTGATATCATTCTTTAGCGTAGCTGTAAATTGTATTTATGCCATCAAGGTAAATATGCACATCCCCCGGAGTCATCAGGTTCCACCCACCCCATTTCTAAAAAGGATGAAACAAATGATAGACTGCAGAAGTTACTTATTTTACTGGCTAAGGATGACTAAACTGACTTGTGACTCTGTCCCACCTTTGAAGTAGTCGTGCGTAACAGAGAGCAAAACTGCTTCTTTTCATGCACATTCTCCGATAACAGAGCAATGAGCCACACAGATGGGTTAGGTGACCATTCTGCAGGTTGGTACTGCTGTGGCTTGTCAGAGCGAAACCTATTTATACATCCTGCTGAAAACATTCAAGGTATTTAAGTATCCGATCAAAGGGTGGAAGCGCTGTAGAGAAGTCACAGCTGTCAGACTACCATGTTCAACATCGATGCAGTGCAACAACCGTTTCTTCCACGCAGGACTTACCAGGGATACTTGCAGGAGAGATAGGGTCAGATCTAGACTGGTTGCTTCCAACAGGAGAGCCCACAGGAGAAGGCGAAGGACCTCCAGGGATGCTGGAGAGATGGGGGGAAGCATGAGGGGAGAAAGGCGACTGCGCTGGATTGCTCTGCTCCCCCTGGCTGCTGGTGGAGCCTGAGACGCTGACGGCTGAACTCAGAGTCGCTTCAGTTCCTGTTGGCAAGTCATCGATGGAGCCAGACAAGTCCTGGTGGGGAGGGGGAAAAAGAGGTTACAAGTGCAGTAGGTGTATGCGACAAAAAAAGGAGACGCAGCTGGGGCAAGGGAAGAAAAGGCTTGAGAGCTCTATCGCAAGACAGTAAGAAAATCAGGCTTAGAATCACAAACCAAAACCTCTATTTAGTGTTGCATATCACTTAATGAGAAGAGTGAGGCAAAAGCAGGTCAATGAAATACAATCCCTTATTTTCTGTGTGCAGTCATCACAACATAGCTGGAGAAAGCTAAAACACTATGATAATTATAATAAATATACTGAGGGTAATTGTTACTGATTTCACCGAGGGAGGTAAAATTAATTTCCATCATTCTTGATCTCCGCAACATTGTCCGGCAAGTAATCTCATTTTCAGGACTATAAACACACATTTGAAAGATTATAATGATTACAATTACAATAATATTACTATACTTATATTACATGACTTAAGCACTTGCTGTGTACTCTTCCAATAATTATTATGCACAGCTTTACACCTTAACTCATTGCTAGTGTCGATGCTCGGCAGCCCAGTGGTACAGGTAACTCAGACACTCCTCCAACACTCTGGAGACATCATCCACAGATTCCCAAGGGTCAGGGGACACAGGTAAGAGCAACACACAATGGCAGCGTAAAATGCTCTACAGACTGTCCGATAAGATGCACTGCTAATGTGGGAGAAGGAGAAACCAAGAGATCACACACCAAATGACTGTAAAAAAGGCCCTTGGTGACTGAACTTCAGGCATTTTATAAAAGCCTGGATTTTCTGGGCTGCTTCCTGAACCTCTTCCACATCCATAGAAACCCAGCTGCCACACAGAGAAAGAGAGGAGAAAGAGTTGCCTTCATGAGGAGCAGTGCTGCAGGTTAGGGATCCTAATATGCTAACGGCACAGAGCAAACAATGTGGCTCTGCTCTTTCTGATACCCCCCTTCTCCTACCTGATGCCAGAGAGACAGGAGGAAGCAGATAAAACAGAGCAGCCCTGCCAGCAGAGAGAAGGAAGACTGAGTGAGCAGGCTGCACATGGCAGGGATAGGGGAGTGAGGGACATGAAAGAAGAGGGAGACAAAGATGAAGGAAAGAAAGGAGGAATGTGGTGAGAGGGGAGCACGTTGAATGCTGGGGTGAGAAATGGGGAAAGGAGATGGTAAATACTGGGAAGGTGGGGAGAGACTGGTGGAAGAGTTGGAATGAATGCAGGGAAAATGGTGAAAGAGAAGGAAGTGAGGCAAGAAAACCTGAGGCCGTTACTGCTGGAAGACATGAATGTCAGGAGGAGATAAGAAGCCTATGAGAAGGAAGTGAGACAAGAAAACCTGAGGCCGTTATTGCTGGAAGACATGAATGTCAGGAGGAGATAAGAAGCCTATGAGACAGGAGGAACAGAAAGCCAAGGGACTGTGAGAAATGGGAAAGAGAAGGAAGTGAGGCAAGAAAACCTGAGGCCGTTACTGCTGGAAGACATGAAAGTCAGGAGGAGGAGATAAGAAGCCTATGAGACAGGAGGAACAGAAAGCCAAGGGACTGCGAGAAATGGGAAAGAGAAGGAAGTGAGACAAGAAAACCTGAGGCCGTTATTGCTGGACGACATGAATGTCAGGAGGAGATAAGAAGCCTATGAGACAGGAGGAACAGAAAGCCAAGGGACTGTGAGAAATGGGAAAGAGAAGGAAGTGAGGCAAGAAAACCTGAGGCCATTACTGCTGGAAGACATGAATGTCAGGAGGAGGAGATAAGAAGCCTATGAGACAAGAGGAACAGAAAGCCAAGGGACTGTGAGAAATGGGAAAGAGAAGGAAGTGAGGCAAGAAAACCTGAGGCCGTTACTGCTAAAAGACATGAATGTTAGGAGGAGATAAGAAGCCTATGAGACAGGAGGAACAGAAAGCCAAGGGACTGTGAGAAATGGGAAAGAGAAGGAAGTGAGGCAAGAAAACCTGAGGCCGTTATTGCTGGAAGACATGAATGTCAGGAGGAGGAGATAAGAAGTCTGAGACAGGAGGAACAGAAAGCCAAGGGACTGTGAGAAATGGGAAAGATAAGGAAGAGAGGCAAGAAAACCTGAGGCTGTTATTGCTGGAAGACATGAATGTCAGGAGGAGATAAGAAGCCTATGAGACAGGAGGAACAGAAAGCCAAGGGACTGTAAGAAATGGGAAAGAGAAGGAAGTGAGGCAAGAAAACCTGAGGCCTTTACTGCTGGAAGACATGAATGTCAGGAGGAGATAAGAAGCCTATGAGACAGGAGGAACGGAAAGCCAAGGGACTGTGAGAAATGGGAAAGAGAAGGAAGTGAGGCAAGAAAACCTGAGGCCGTTACTGCTGGAAGACATGAATGTCAGGAGGAAATAAGAAGCCTATGAGACAGGAGGAACGGAAAGCCAAGGGACTGTGAGAAATGGGAAAGAGCAGGAAGTGAGGCAAGAAAACCTGAGGCCGTTATTGCTGGACGACATGAATGTCAGGAGGAGATAAGAAGCCTATGAGACAGGAGGAACAGAAAGCCAAGGGACTGTGAGAAATGGGAAAGAGAAGGAAGTGAGGCAAGAAAACCTGAGGCCCTTACTGCTGGAAGACATGAATATCAGGAGGAGATAAGAAGCCTATGAGACAGGAGGAACAGAAAGCCAAGGGACTGTGAGAAATGGGAAAGAGAAGGAAGTGAGGCAAGAAAACCTGAGGCCGTTACTGCTGGAAGACATGAATGTCAGGAGGAGGAGATAAGAAGCCTATGAGACAGGAGGAACAGAAAGCCAAGGGAGTGTGAGAAATGGGAAAGAGAAGGAAGTGAGGCAAGAAAACCTGAGGCCGTTACTGCTGGAAGACATGAATGTCAGGAGGAGGAATAAGAAGTCTATGAGACAGGAGGAACAGAAAGCCAAGGGACTGTGAGAAATGGGAAAGAGAAGGAAGTGAGGCAAGAAAACCTGAGGCCGTTACTGCTGGAAGACATGAATGTCAGGAGGAGATAAGAAGCCTATGAGACAGGAGGAACAGAAAGCCAAGGGACTGTGAGAAATGGGAAAGAGAAGGAAGTGAGGCAAGAAAACCTGAGGCCATTACTGCTGGAAGACATGAATGTCAGGAGGAGGAGATAAGAAGCCTATGAGACAGGAGGAACAGAAAGCCAAGGGACTGTGAGAAATGGGAAAGAGAAGGAAGTGAGGCAAGAAAACCTGAGGCCGTTATTGCTGGAAGACATGAATGTCAGGAGGAGATAAGAAGCCTATGAGACATGAGGAACAGAAAGCCAAGGGACTGTGAGAAATGGGAAAGAGAAGGAAGTGAGGCAAGAAAACCTGAGGCCGTTATTGCTGGACGACATGAATGTGAGGAGGAGATAAGAAGCCTATGAGACAGGAGGAACAGAAAGCCAAGGGACTGTGAGAAATGGGAAAGAGAAGGAAGTGAGGTAAGAAAACCTGAGGCCGTTATTGCTGGACGACATGAATGTCAGGAGGAGATAAGAAGCCTATGAGACAGGAGGAACAGAAAGCCAAGGGACTGTGAGAAATGGGAAAGGGGAAATAGAGTGTGAAAGTGAAATAATGGGAAGGGTAGACAGGTGAGAATTAGGAATGAAAGAAAAGGAGAGAAATTATGCTGAAGGGAGAGCGATGAAAAAGAGAAAGAGATGAAAAAGAGAAAGGGAGATGATAGAGAAGGAAAAGGAGGAGGTACAAAAGCTGGATTGGAAAGAGAAAACCAAGAGCAGCAAGCTGAATAAAGGAAACACAGACCACAATGGTGGAAGCGTTTTTATTTGCATCTCAGGTACTGAAATGTAAGTAAATTATACAATGTACTAGCAGAAAAGCCAATCATTAGATGGCATGATGTAAACTCAGTCTGCCGTTCACTCCACTCCCCGTCACTCACACACACAATTAGGGCACTTATAATACATCCCCTCCTGGTGGGGCTGCCACGGGGAGGCTCCTGTGTGTGCGCATGGTTTGAGTATGTGTAAATGGATGGGGGGGAGTGCCAGGCCCATTCTTTCCCTCTCTTTCTTCACTCCCCATGTTCTATTCCTCCCTACTCTCACCCTTCTGCTCCCTTCCCTCCCCCCCCCCCACCATTCTCTAACTTTTAATATTCACAAGCGTTTGGCACCAACAAGAGTGGCACCACTGATCTTTGCAATGAAACGAGCGAGGTGTGAGGATACCTATTTCAGCATCAGACAACGCCTAGTCAAACGACTGTTACGACGTTTATGTTACATACTGTTACTTGTAAAGGCTTTGCCTATATATCTTTGGTTGTAAGTTACTTGTAAACCGGCACGATGTGCAAACGGTTGTCGGTATATAAAATTAAATAAATAAATTTAAAAAATAAATAAATAAATATTAGACAATATACCCTTTGATCCACAAGCCTTATCTGTTTAAATTAATCAAACTTAATTCCTTGTCTTCTATCCTGAGGATCCGAAAGCAAGTTCCAGATAATAATCCCAAAACAAAAAATAAGTTACAATAATAAATACATTTCATAAAACTCACATCAAATATTTAACACACAAATTAAAAATCCAAGATCGCCTAAATAGAAAATTGCAGCATAAATCCTGCATTAAGGAAAACAAACAAATCACTGGGACTCGATGCTATAGAGTCCAGAGTTCTGAAACAATTAAAAAATGAAACTGCAGACTTATTCAAATCAGTTATGGATCTGAAGATAGGAGTGTGGCTAACAGAATGCCATTTTTAAAAATGGATCCAGGGGTGATCCAGAAAACCACAGACCAGTGGACCTGGCAAAATGGTAGAAGCTATTCTGAAGAATAAGACTACTGGCCACCTGGATAGAGCCAGACTAAGATGAATTTAGCAAAGGGAAATCTTGCTTTACAAATCTGTTAGATTTTTTTAAAAGGAGTTAACGAACATGTTGCCAAGGATGAGCGGGCTGATACTGTGTACCTGGATTTTCAGAAGGGGTCTGAGAGAGTAACTCATGAGAGGCTCAATGTCCTACGCGGTCTGCTAGCTTGCTTAGGGACAGCACACAAGAAAGTGGGACAGAGAGGTCATTTCTTTCACTGGAGTCAGATGCTCCAGGGACTGAGAATCTCGTTCTTTTATATATTTAAAAATGATCCGGAAAAGGGGGTGAAGAATGATCAAATTCTCTTATGACACAAAATGATGCAGTTATTAGATGTGAGAAATTGCAAGTGGACCTTGTTTGAGAGGGGGATTAGGCATCTCAATGGCAGATGAAACTTACTGTTGAGAAATGCAACGTGACGCCTATAAGGAAGAATAAGGCAAGTTACAGATACACAATGCCGGGGTCCATCTGTAACCCCCTCTTGGTTTCTGAACACCAAAGGCAACAATGCCCAGTGCTTTTCTCACTGTCTTGATCTTGATCCTCTCACGCATCTAGACTTTTGTACCTGGGTGCCAGGGTTTTTCCGGCAGGGAGGAAGATCATAGCCTCCGACGGCCCATGGTGCTGGTTGTATTCTTACTCAGATGCTCCAAGGATGGAATAAAAAAAAAAGCTCAGCCAACAGTTAAGGGACTGGTGTTCAAAATAAAAGAATTTACTGTAATTTAAAGAAAAGCAACCATATGAGGTTTACAAAAACATCATGAAAAGCAAAATAATCACTCCCAAAATCAATTTCTCCTTATCCATGCTTAGCCTGAGCAAGTGTGCTTTTCCCAATATTAAAAAGGGAAACAGCTCCTCCAAATGGAGAAAGTTCTCTTCCTAAACACTGTAAGCCCCTTGAAGGTTAGGTAGGCAGGTCGTCCCAAAATGTGCTCCTACCCTGAAGGGGATATAACTCACAAGAACAGGCCCATGGTCTGGCAGTCCAACAATCACAGAAAGTGGACATCAAAACAGCCGGAGGACTCACTGGAATCAACAACTCCAAATACGCAGCAAAACACTAAGGAACCAGAACTCAATTCCATAAAACTAGAAAAGGAAGAGAACATTTAAATTGAGCAGAATATAAAGGGCAGCACTGACCAATTCCAAAAGCAGAGGGAAGGACCATTACCAGGGGAAGATCCAAAAATGCAACAAACAGATGAAAATAAGGTAAGGGTGCAAACCCACCGACACATTCTCCGCCAGCCAAAAAAAAGAAAGGAGCTGGAGCAGGAGACCCATTCAGATTTGTTTTCAGTCCTCTACCGTCCAATGACATGACGACAACAATACATTGCAGATGTGACATTTCAGAAAATGCAGATGTTATTTTAGTAGTTAGTCACCTGGGGAAGCTTATCCGCAAGTCCAAACTATGTCTGGCATAGCTTTTTAATTCTACGCATTTTATTCACACACATGAAGTAATACAGGGCCCAGGCATTATTACAAGCCTGGGGGAACATCAGGAAAAGTCACCGTATGATCTCAAAACCTTCCACAGAAAAATGATCATCATCACCTTCCCAAATCCCCAGTCAAGGCAAACAGGGGCCTCTTGATGCAGAATGCTGCAGGTAACTTCCCGGGGAATAAAACCTATGCTGCAAGGCATGAAGTGTCCCTTCAGCGGAGAAATACCTGTGTAAAGAAGCACAAAACTACATCTTATCTCCAGGGAACGACGTGTCCAAAGACATCCCTACAAACATAGTCCTTGGGCTCTCTTGCGCAGGAAACAATGGGAAAAACCATCAACATTTACCAAACCACTAATGCACTCTTATACCAGGTTCATTGAGTTTCCTGGGTTAGGAAACAAGGCCCATACTGGTGACAGTCAAAATTTCACATTTAGCATCAAATACCAAAACATGAAATAGGGGGCTAAATTACTTAGAATAGGATTAAGTGGTAGTTACCAAAATATTTAAAGTGAGTGTACTGAACACCAGTTTATAATTTTTAAAAATATTGTGTAATTTTTAGCTTGGAGTTTTATATTTTAACATAAATCCTCAATATAAGATTTAACAAAGCAATCCCCAATTCCCATCTCTACATCACACAATTTAAAGAAGATAACACAATATTTCAACATGCCTCTTGGTGATATTCTACAAATCTTTGGGAATAATCAAAGCATAATCACATCACAAAAATCCCAACATCAAATAACCAAATTCATTTCTACTCTTATACGTCATGAAAACGAGTGTTCCTAATCAATGTAGAACAGCAGCTGGATCTATCCATCATTCTTCTTGGGTTTTTGCATGGTCAGGTGCCTGTTGATTATAGGTTTGCATGAGGTAATTCTGAAAAACAGAGATAAACACCCTCCCCACAAATGGCAACAAACAATTCAACAAACTATTTTAATCAATTTTAACAGTGCAAGATCAGCAGCATTAAGCAGATAACACACCACCCTTCTACGAGGAAATGGCACAAAAATACTTGATCACTTACGACCTATGGTCATCATTACTTTCCATTGGCAGGGAGTCATAATGCTTGAGATGAGGCTTCTTCATAGATATTCCATTTGGCAATAAGCAATTCAGTCTGGAACCCGTTGATGAACCTATCCCACCGCTGATACAGGATGGTGTGCTTACAGATGTTATATCCAATTTTCATATCCTTTACTCTCTAGGCCTTTTCAATACTGTATGATGGGTGACTGCAAAAAGTCAAAAGTTTTATCTTTGATCACATACTTGTCCGAGTATTCCCACATCCATTCCTTACGGTGATGTTTGATGTAATTCATGATGTAGACTGGGACATAAGGATATCTCAGTCCAAATATTGCCAGAGTCTCTCCAAACAAGCCAGTCAGCTTGTGAAGCCTGCTTGAGGGTTTGCCCTCTTTCAAGAGTTCTGGGAACCACCCATGGTATTGAGTGATCTAGGACACCAGAAGTAACCATAACAGGAGCAGCCACCTCAGTAAGCGATAACAGCAGATCTTCTTTGCCCACTATTGGAGGAAACAGGGAACATAACACTGCTGGATGAGCCTCTAGTTGAAACCCCCAAATTTGCATGCAGAGAAGAACTTTTCAGGTACTGTCAGCAAAACTCCAGGATGGTTTCTAGGCGATTCACCAACACTGTTACTGGGTTACTCTAAAGGACACAAGGTCCATAATGTAAAGATTCATGATGGCATAACGTCTCCATGCTTTTAGCTGAAACTGCGACATTCCACTCCCAAGAGTCATAGTTGTGGCTAAGTGAAGTCCAGTCACCCCTCCTTGAAAATCGAGAAGCTGATGAATAAATCTGGTGCTTCCTAAGAGGCTAGGATGATGAAACCTTTGGGCATCTAGGCCCAGTTCATGGTCTACATAGTGAGACGACCTTGCAGAGGTTCACCTTCTCTTACAGCTGCACTTAAAACTGCATCGATAAACTCCAACTTGTTCGCTCACTTTCAGCAGGAACACTAATCCTGTCCCCGAATTCAGGGGAGCCTCCTCTGAAATAAACTTGCACTCATTCGGTAACTCTTAAGCCCATTTCTGTGTCAGCAATAACAGTAACTATAGATCCAGCCAACTCCCTCACAGCTTCGAGGGACTTATAGGTTTGACTCCCGATGTTGCTACTCTGTGTTCCCCTTCAACTCAGCAGGCGGTGATGAATCAGGGTCCTGCCCGATACTCATTTAGGTTAGTGCACTCACCATTGCCGACTTGGTTCAAGTTAGTCTAGCACTGGCATCAGCGAAGAACACTGGGGTACAACGTCGATAGCACTGCAGCACCACTGGTTGTGGCCACTGAAAAGTGTGGTACTCCGCACACTCAACTGCACCCACCATGGGGCACCCTACCACAGCTAACTGAAGTTGATTCCTGGGTTAGAATAACTACATTCCTTTGCTTCCTGGAGCAGCCCTGTGCCATGCTGCTGCTTCTCTTGGTCAGCAGCAGCACGGCATAGGCAGCAGCCCTGCTGGTTAGGATGCTGGTTAGCTCTCCAGTTGTTAAGGTCCAACCCTCATCTGGGCATGACAGAAGGATGCCATCTTCCATCTGGGATGCAGAGAAGTCAGCCATCTGTCTCCAAAGGCTCAGTTGTGAGTCAGAAGTATCTTAGTACCCCAACGCCGGCAAACTCTGATGATCCTTGTTTTTGCTTCATGGGCAGAAAGGCCACGTACACGCTCTCTCTTGTCTTCATACTGGCCAGGATCCACTTCCTTCACAGGAAAATCTGTACCCGCTACACTGCTGTCAAGTGATGACACTTCAGTTGACATCACTGTCCTTGCGCACAGTTTCTTCCTGGCATTTTGGCGCGTGATCACCTTCTTGTTCCTCTCTGGGCGGGAAAAGTGCCATCTTGTCAAATTTCCAAGGTTTTAGGCCAAAACCGCAAAGTCCACATTAATGTTCAAAAATAAACATTCTTCCTCACTGTTATCCTCCATTATATACACATTGTCTGATCCCTGTTCGGGTGCCATCTGTAACCTCCTCTTGGTTTCATGGCCTCTCACTATCCTGGTCCTCTCCTTCTCTCATGCATCTAGACTTCTGGTCCTGGGCGCTGGGCTTCCATCAGCAGGGAGGACAATCACAACCTCCTGGGTTCTTGATGCACTCAGGCTCTCTCTCTCAATGTCCCACACTGCATTCACAGGCAACAGTCAAGGTAGTGATGTTCAAAATAAAAGGATTAGCCGTAATTTATAGAAAAGCATCCATGCAAGGATTGCAGAAATCATCATCATAAAAAGCAAATAATCTTTCCTCAAATCTCGGTCTCCTTGTCCATCCTTAGCCTGAACACCAGTGTCCTTCTCCCAATACTGAAAAGCGGAACTGCTCTTCAAAACGGACAAAATCCTCTACAACTAACTCTTTGGCCCAAAATTCTCTTCCTGAGGACTGCAAGAAGCAGACAAGTGAGGTCAGGGATCCAAACCAGGGATCAAAGCTGGGGTCAGAACCAAGGAGTCAAGCTGAGGGGAAACAGAGAGACATGGAACAAGACAAATAAGACATCTGGACGAACAGGACCCAAGACAAGATTAGGGCATGAATACAACATGGAAAAGGCATGGATGAGGCAAAGAGCAAGGTAAGAGAGACACAGCAAACAAGACTAGGGCACAAGAACTAGCAACATGCACTGAGACACAAATACTCCAAAGGACATGTTGCCGAGTTAAGGGAAGAGAGTCTGAGGAGCCCTTATGTAGGGCCAGGGCCGGTGATGTTATCAGCGGGGACCACAGCATATTCCACCACAGGCCCTTTAATAGAGTGGCAGTCGAAGGTGCGCATGCCTGGAGGCAGACACCTGGAGGCAGCATCCTGCCACTTTGAAGGATCAGCTAAGGCACGGCATCCAGGGCAAATTAGGTGGCTCATGGGGCTATCCTGCGAGCTGCCGATTCTAAAAAGCCTAATACACAGCTGTAAT
This sequence comes from Rhinatrema bivittatum, assembly GCF_901001135.1. Classification (NCBI taxonomy): domain Eukaryota; kingdom Metazoa; phylum Chordata; class Amphibia; order Gymnophiona; family Rhinatrematidae; genus Rhinatrema; species Rhinatrema bivittatum. The sequence continues at coordinate 592,881,994 of NC_042617.1, read as the reverse complement.
CAAAAAAGAATTTTAGATATTATTAGGAAAAGAATGAAAAATAAAACAAAGGATATCATAATGTCTTTGTATTGTTCTATGGTGTGACCAAACCTTGAGTATCGTGTGCAATTCTGGCTCTCCTTTCTCAAAAAAGATATAGCAGAACTAGAGAAGGTACAAAGAAGTGCAACCAAAATGATAAAGCGGATAGAACGGCTCTGCCTATGAAAAAAAGGTTAAGCAAGTTAAGGCTCTTCATTTTAATATTCTTATTCTTAGTTTTTCATTATCCTTAATATCCTGCTAGTTAAACATGTTATTTATGTTTAAGAAGACTTTCATCACATCTCCTCTTTGGCTTATGAAAGAGATGGTTGAGAGGAGATCTGATCGAGGTCTATAAAATCTTGAGTGTGATGAAAAAGGTAAATAGGGAACAGTTTACCCATTCAAATAATACCAGGACTAGAGGAGACTCCATGATGCTAACAGTTGGCACATTTAAAACAAACCATAGAAAGTATTTTTTCACTCAGCGCACAAACAGTAGATTTTTAGACAAATTTCTGGAGGAAAAGTCCATAAAACATTATCAGCCTTGTAGACTTGGGAAAGCCACTTCTTATCCCTGGTTAACAACAAGAAGTATTGGATCTATTCTTTGGGATTCTTCCAGATTCTTCTTATCTGAATTGGCCACTGTTGGAGAAAGGTGGGCTTCATGGACCTTTAGTCTGAGACAGTATGGCATTTATGCGCCAATTACCATAAATTAGATTTACAAAGCTATGCTTTTAAATGCATCCTAAGAGACAAATAGCTTATCATAGAGTGATAGCTACATTTACATTTATTAAATTTATGAATCACCTAACAAAAAAAAAATGGTCTAGGCAATTAACATAATAAAACTTACATAATTATTACAAGGAAACTAATCTAAAATAATAAACACATAATAGAAAATACATAATAAAAATAAAACTAAGAACATAAGAACATGCCATACTGGGTCAGACCAAGGGTCCATCAAACCCAGCATCCTGTTTCCAACAGTGGCCAATCCAGGCCATACGAACCTGGCAAGTACCCAAAAACTAAGTCTATTCCATGTTACTGTTGCTAGTAATAGCAGTGGTTATTATCTAAGTCAACTTAATTAATAGCAGGTAATGGACTTCTCCTCCAAGAACTTATCCAATCCTTTTTTAAACACAGCTATACTAACTGCACTATAACATGGGTTATTTTTCCCTTTATGCATCACCTTGCACTTATCCACATTAAATTTCATCAGCCATTTGGATGCCCAATTATCCAGTCTCATAAGGTCTTCCTGCAATTTATCACAATCATAAAACAAAGTTAAAATGAAATATTATATTAATAACAAAACAAACAAAAAGGTCTTAAGGAGTACCTTAAAAGCCTTAACTGAGTCACACTGGTGAATCTCTATGGGAAGAGAAACCTCATTCCACAAAGCAAAGCTGATACTACTAAAAACTGATTTCCACATTCGGTCAATCTGGCTACCAAACGAGAAAGCATGACCAGTAAATCTTGCTATGATAAACGCAACCTCCTATTTAGCATATAAAAAGTTACTACTTCAGCAAGATAAACATAACCCAACCCATTCAAACATTTAAAAATGATGGATAGCATTTTAAACTGAGTTTGCAGACAACAGAGCCTCTCTAGAACTGGTGTCACATGATCCCTACACTTAGCCCCTGTCAGCATGTCTGCAACTGTATTCTGGAGGAATTGCAATCTGTTCAACCCTAACTATGGTAAAGCATGTAATAGCAAACTCCCGTAATATTAAGCATGAAAAACTGACCAACCTGATCTTGAAAGAAACGGACACAGCTTCCTAATATGAAAGCAGTGGACATAGAGGCCCTTACCACAGCAGGGATTTGAGGGGCAAATAACAGTTTAGAATCCAATGGCATGGCTAAGTATTGAGCCATATCTTTAGGTGGTAGCTGAGTGCCCATGACAGAAAGGAAAACTGTCAGCGTTCTATTTTTCTTTGAAATCCAGAGAAGCTCTGTTTTCTGAAGGTTCAGACTTGATCATCGTCTACTGGAACAGCAAGACAACATCTGCATCAACATGACAATGTACTCCACAGTCTTCAATTATCTTAACCAGTGGGGCCATACACACGTTAAACAATATGGGAGGGAAATAGTGAGCCCTGGGGATCAGCACACACACGTTTATGGGATGAAGAGTTGCTCTCCCGTCATACACTTAAGACAGGAAAGAGCCCAACCATGTAAGAGGAATTCCCACAATCCCATTAGACTGCACTGAAAGCTGAAGATGTCCAAAAGGAAAGAGTTTCCTTTATCCACGTCTTTAAATGTCACCTAACAAGGATAATAGAACAAATTCAGTACAATGACTGTCTAAATCCAGATAGTCAAGGATGCAAAATGTTAATTGCAAATAATTTTACTTAGAGTAAATAGGACACTGAGCAAAATTTCCAAAACAAAATTTTCTAGGCCAGAATATTTCTTTTTAAGCACAGTGGCTTAACTACCACCTTTTCAGACTTACTTTGAAAAATCCTGGCATAGATATTGAACATCTATCCATTTTTCTAAGTTAGCTAGAGAGACATATCCGGGCAAGTTAGATGGGATATTCAGGAGCATGACTGTGCTGCTGAATAAACCCTGTAGCAAGTGCCACTTAGGCAGATAAGCTGTAACCCTCTTGTTTAGACCTAATTTATCTGCATAACTTATCCGTCCAAGGCTGAATATTGCTACTTAGATGGATAACTTATCCAGCTAAGCAGCACCACCCCAATCCATCCACAACTTAGCTAGCTATTCAGTGACTTATCTGAGCCACTGAATAAAACTGGATATGCAGCGGCTGCTATATAGCCGAATAAATCCTATTTATCTGGCTATCTAGTGCTAAACGCACTTTGAATGTCTGGCCTCCCAGGGCTAATGAATTACCCTCTCAGGTAACTATGGAAGTAAATCAGTACTACCTGCTTTAACCAGACCAGAAGGAAGAGGGGTCTAATCCAGAAAAGATGACATTAACTAAAAAAAGACAACTAAACTTGACTTGTGATGGAAGACACAGAACAATGATGCGACAGTGGAGGGTGAAAGAAAGAGACAGGAGGTTTGAAAACAAAGTTCTTTTGTAACTTAAAACAAATGGAAAGCAGAGACAGTGATATATTAGTGTTCAGGGCTTTGGTGACATCCAAGGACTGTACAATACTGTAGATTTCTCAGACACTAACAGGGATTTCTGACTGGAAGAAAAGATAAACTTGCCAAAGGAGAGTTGTGCTAAAATACGGTACATCAGCTGTTATAAATGAAATAGGCAAAGTCACCACATTTCCTCTTCCCTTGCTTTCCCCGCCACGGATCTCGTTATTTTGTTTACACTTGGGCCAGAGTGGAGGAGTACACTAGTGGTTAGAGCCGAGGGTTACAAATCCCACCGCTGCTCCATGCAACCTTGGGTAGGGCTAGATTTATCAAACTATCACATGCGATAGGAAGAGGTAACAGCCTATTTATCGCAATGTGCGTTATCTTAGCACTTTGCACAGGTATTACCGCAAAGTGAGTTAACGTTTTGCACTTTGCGGTAATACCTATATAACTCCATTTTCCTACCTGCAAAGTACTAGAGAGAGAGGGAGATAGTGTATAGTTATTTTTGGCGTTAAAACTGTGCAATATCATGCATTGTGGCTTCGCACTTTGCAAAGCCAGCCCACTTTTAAAAAATTCCTGCCCCTGACTCCGCCCCAATCCCTCCTCTTAAAAATTAGCATCGCTCCATGCGTTATGGTGCTTTTCGCATGCGAAAACGCCATAACGCGAGATGGAAAATGACCCTATTAGCTTGTGAGCCCATTGGGGACAAGGAAATAATGTACAGTATCCACTTTGAAATGTCTGAAAGACAGAATATCAATCAAATAAATAAATCAAATAAATAACAGATGCACTAGGGGTTTCTCTCGTTATTTGTTTATTGGGAAAGTAGTACACTGGTCCCATTTCAACAAAAATAAAAAAAAAAATAGCAGCACTGAACATTTTTTAAATACTGAGTTTTGTATATTTTTCATATAATTCAAACACATCCAATGTCTGCTCCTTATATGACATCTAAATATGCTGCCCTCGTACGTCAGTCATTTATCTGATCAAGTGCAAACTATGGAATAAGTAGAGGGTGCTGCAAAGAGTCTTTGTAAAACACAAAATATGCACAAACTTATCTAATTCGTTTTTGTTGTGGATCAGCTACATTTCTTGGGTCACTTTTCCAAAATGCCATTCAGCATCGGAAGCCCTATATATCTGAAAGCTAAGACAATGAGCAGGAAAGTCAAATATTCAGGACAGTATTTAATTAAATCCTGAAGAAATGTAAGGAAAGTACAAACTACCATTTCTTTATTCTGCATTTATAGAAATAAGTAGTAATAATACTCATCTCCTTACTAAAGGTGTCACAGGCTTGTCACTTCCAATGCACACAACAGATCCAGTACATGAGATGCAGATCTGCTGCTGCTTTAACTATTTGAAGACAATGGTTTGACTGAGGTCAAAATATCCTAATTCAGTCCACAGGAGAGTAGTCCCCTCCTTTTTAAGACCACCATGATAGAGATAGACATATCCATAGCTCTAAACACATCGTCTGCCCTCAAACTCTAAGGGGCTGATGTAATATTTGTGCGCAGAAAACGGGCGCTCAGTGTCGCGTGCCCATTTTCCTACAGCCGCCTCTCCTGGGCGCGCGATGCAATATTTAAATCAGGGGTCATGCAAAAAACAAAAGTGCTAGGGAAACTTTGTTTGTCCCTGGAGCCTCCACATCATCAGGTGGCTGTCAAGCGGGTTGGGAAAATGGATGCGCGATCTATGAGCGTCCGTTTTCTCCTGCTGCTGGCATAGATATGGCCTGCACTGTGTATTTTGTGTGTACACTGGGCTTCCAGAATTTATTTTTAAAAAACTTTTTAAACTAAATCTACTTTATCTGGCCCCTCCCACTTAGTATCGCTAGGATTCTATTAGGAGGAATCACAGAAAGCAAGATTTTTCTTTTTTTCCCAATGCGCCGTTGAGTGTGACGTACCTTCACGTCGGCCCTGGGATGGCGTAACATTTTCCGCATTGCAATGGGCACATTGGCCACGCGGGACATTTTTTTGCATCATGGGGATTGGCTAGTAGCCTCGTCCTCATGGAATTTACATGTGATGAGCACTATTAGCTACGTGGTGATTCGGATGCGCGTTTTGAACGCACTAATACCTGTATTGCATTGGGGGTTTTCGCGCATCCGAAACGTGCGTCTAATTGCGTGTTAAAGCTTGCACCTGCTGCCGTGCATGGTATTGCATCAGCCCTAAGAGGGGCGCACGATACCTGCTGTTCTATTCTCTGACAAGCAAAGGCAGCTTCCAATACAACAAATACAACAAATGCAGCTTCAAATACAACAAATGCAGCTTCCAATGCAACAAATACAACAAATGCAGCTTCCAATGCAACAAATGCAGCTTCCAATGCAATACAACAAATGCAGCTTCCAATGCAATACAACAAATGCAGCTTCCAATGCAACAAATACAACAAATGCAGCTTCCAATGCAACAAATGCAGCTTCCAATACAACAAATACAACAAATGCAGCTTCCAATACAACAAATGCAGCTTCCAATACAACAAATAGCCCCTTATTTTCCTGAAGCTGAGCACTTCCGGTTGGGATCTTTACATGTACATTAATGAGAATAAACACACGGCTAGAAGGAAAACTCCCATGTGGCAGAACCAATAAAGCAAGAACATTTTCTGTAAAAAAGAGGCCAGTTAAAAGAAATGAAAGACAAAAGGGGTAAAGAACTACCCATCATGTAAGAAGAGAAATTAGATAAACTAAACTCCACAATGCTAGAAAAACTGCTAGAGAGAAAAAGCCTTTAAGATTGTCCTAAGTTTATTAATAAGAGGATGACAAAGAATGTCATCAGTTCTTTTCTGCTTGAAATGGGAAATACAATTACTGAGGACACAGAAAGAGCAGTGATATAAAACATTTTTTCTTTATTATTTTCAATGGGAAAGCTGCAAGAGGAAGATAACCCAACAAGAGCGCTAGCGTCTAACATTAAAGCACAATCAAGTCTGCAGAACCCAGAAGTGGGCAGAAACATTAGAAAAACAAAAGAAAGTGGGCAATATAGGAAGTGTAGCACCAGAACTGGATGAAATTTGTCCCAAGGTGCCATGTAAGATGAATGAAACAGCAGATCACGCACTACGCGTGACGGGAACACATTTCAAATAGTACAAAAATGAGCGTAAAGTCCACACGTGAAAAGCAGCAGCACACTTTGCACTGCTCTTTTGTATGAGGAGCAGAGAGAGGGGAATAACACATGTGCACTTGTGCTGCTTTCCTCCCTGATGTAATCACACCCTCAGGCACCTTTCCAGCACAGCTACAAGCAGGCAGGCTGTGCAAGGCAGGGCACACTTTTGTATGAGGAGCAGAGAGAGGGGAATAACACATGTGCACTTGTGCTGCTTTCCTCCCTGATGTAATCACACCCTCAGGCACCTTTCCAGCACGGCTAAAAGCAGGCAGGCTGTGCAAGGCTGGGCACACTTTTGTATGAGGAGCAGAGAGAGGGCAATAACACATGTGCACTTGTGCTGCTTTCCTCCCTGATGTAATCACACCCTCAGGCCTCTTTCCAGCACGGCTAAAAGCAGGCAGGCTGTGCAAGGCTGGGCACACTTTTGTATGAGGAGCAGAGAGAGGGCAATAACACATGTGCACTTGTGCTGCTTTCCTCCCTGATGTAATCACACCCTCAGGCCTCTTTCCAGCACGGCTAAAAGCAGGCGTGTGCTATGCAAGGCTGGGCACACTTTTGTATGAGGAGCAGAGAGAGGGGAATAACACATGTGCACTTGTGCTGCTTTCCTCCCTGATGTAATCACACCCTCAGGCCTCTTTCCAGCACGGCTAAAAGCAGGCAGGCTGTGCAAGGCTGGGCACACTTTTGTATGAGGAGCAGAGAGAGGGCAATAACACATGTGCACTTGTGCTGCTTTCCTCCCTGATGTAATCACACCCTCAGGCCTCTTTCCAGCACGGCTAAAAGCAGGCAGGCTGTGCAAGGCTGGGCACACTTTTGTATGAGGAGCAGAGAGAGGGCAATAACACATGTGCACTTGTGCTGCTTTCCTCCCTGATGTAATCACACCCTCAGGCCTCTTTCCAGCACGGCTAAAAGCAGGCGTGTGCTATGCAAGGCTGGGCACACTTTTGTATGAGGAGCAGAGAGAGGGCAATAACACATGTGCACTTGTGCTGCTCTCCTCCCTGATGTAATCACACCCTCAGGCACCTTTCCAGCACGGCTAAAAGCAGGCAGGCTGTGCAAGGCTGGGCACACTTTTGTATGAGGAGCAGAGAGAGGGGAATAACACATGTGCACTTGTGCTGCTCTCCTCCCTGATGTAATCACACCCTCAGGCCTCTTTCCAGCACAGCTAAAAGCAGGCAGGCTATGCAAGGCTGGGCACACTTTCAGACTATTCGTACACACCAGTTTAATCATACGAATGGGTTTGTAAATCGCTTATGGGACTGGCTGAAGGCGTATACAGTAGAGGACCCTTATTCAAAAAAGGATCAGAGCAGAATGAGACAACAGTGGAGCCATCACAGCAATGCCACGGTGACTGCCTTGTTTCTCATGTTCCTGGACAGTGCATCCTATCCGCCTTTTGGCTCAGTGATGCAAGTCCCCTCTCAGATAGGCATCCCCCACCCTTTTCAGCAGGATGGGGCCACACAGCTCTGGTCTTCCTTCCTATCTCACCGGTGAGGCTTTTATTCTCCTACTCTACCTTTTACCCTGGAGCGAGAGTCCCATGCACGGAGCAAAAGACAAACCTGGAGAAAACCCATGCAAACAAAACATTCAAACCCACTATGCTCCTGCTTGAAAGGGGAATTTGTTAAATAATTTTCTTCAAAAGGCAAAATAAAAAACAAAAAAGACAAAATCTTTAAAGGTAGATTTTAAAAGCCTTGCGTGCACAAAAACAGCCACTTACATGTGTAAGTGGCCCGAGCGGGAGGTACGCAAATTTTAAATAGCAGGGAAGGCGCTCATATATTGAGGTACAGGTGCCCAGAAAAAGTAGTCAGAAAAGGGACAGGGCCAGGACTGACGCGGGTAACTGCAGATTTTCCTCAGCCTGCGCACACGGCACTTTGCTACAGCTCCCCATTAGGCGCAGGAGTCTGGTGAACGAGAGAGAGAGAGAGAGATTCTTTATAGGGCCCAGTCTGATACTGAATATATGGACCATTGTAAGGGAGCACATTCATTCGGGGTGAGGTTCCGGAGGGGTGTTACAGACACATTCAGAGGTATCCATTGTAAAATTCACATCATTAACGACTTTTTGACCTTATAGGTGATGAAAAGGAGTTGCTTTGTACAATGTGGCTAGCAGAGACTGCAGTGTATAATGCCTCTTTTGAGAATTTTCATCACTTATAATGGCGAGATAGGCGCATTTATGGGCGCACACATGGACCTTTTAAAATCTACCTTTCACAGCAAAAAGTTCTATTTCTCTTTCTTTCAGAAGTCTTAGCTTCAGTGTTGACTTAAGGGGTTGAAAAGAAATGTTCTCTCACCCTAGCTTGATGGACTACTCTGTAACAGGGGACCATCAAGCTAGGGCGAGATAACATAGCAGAAATCTCAACTTTGTGAGACTTTCCTCACTCCGAATGACGTCAAATCTTCACCGAGGTGTACTGTGCTGTTCATGTGCCCCACTATCATGAAAAACTGGCCCCTAAACCACCACCAACACCTCGCCTTGAGCTATTACCTGCCCCTCCTATAGTCATAAATAATTGCATACTGTGAAGGCCTCCCGAGAGGCCCCCTCTCTCTCTCTACTCCACTCCACTCCCTCTCCAAGCCCAGAAATGGCCAAAATGCAATTAGAAAAATTTATCATGAATTGCGTTATGGCCATTTCAGACATATCAAATAGCTTAACGCCAGGAAAAAAGGTGTAGATATTTCCAGCGCTAAAATGGTGTGATAGCGTAACACATGCTATCGCAAGGTGTGATATTACCACTCATTTTCATAAATCCTGCCCAAACTCCTCCCTAATCCCACCCCTTCCCAAAATTTGCATTTGCACCATACAATACTGCTATTATCGCATGGGTTAACGCCATAATGCATTTTAATGAATGACCCTATAAGAAAGATGGACATTAAGGATAACATTACATTTCCAAGTAGGCTAGAAAGTGGGTGATAAGGAAGCTCATATGGGTCACAAGTAATGGAACATGCTCTATTTGTTATACAAGGGTTTGAACAGGGGCTATTTAATATCATCAGTGATCGACAAAGGAATAAGCGGCAGTACTGTCATCTCTGCAGATGACATCAAACCGTCACAATGAAACTAAATAGCAGGATTCAGCAATTTTACAGGTGACTATTCTTTAGGCAAACGTAAGAACTTGCCATACTGGGTCAGACCAAAGGTCGATCAAGCCCAGCATCCTGTTTCCAACAGTGGCCAAGCCAGGCCATAAGGACCTGGCAGATAACTGGACGATGAGACTTAATATGGGGTACAATATACTTTGAATAGGGCAAACACTAAGAAGGAAAATGACCTGGATATATTAGCTGATAAACTGGGGATAAGTATGCACAATCAATACGGGTGTGTATTAAACCGAGGGTGGACACAAGAAACACAGATGTCATCCTTGGAGAACCAGATAGGTTTCATTCTTTTGCTTTTCTTTACTTTTCTAACATATAGATTAGTTGCCTTGGTAATTGCTCCTTTTAGATTGGTCCACTGTTGATCCACATCTCTCACATTCTCCCAGCCTTTTAGTTCTTCCTCCAGGTACTTCCCCATTTCATCAAAGTCCGTGTTTTTGAGCTGCAAAACTCGGGTTCGTGTGCTTCTTTTCCATATCCTTTTTGTGATCCATAATATACCCCAAAATCAACCATGAAGTACTTACAGGAATGGCTATCGCAGTCCCCAGCCTTGAATATTATTGAAGATTTGTGGTAAGAACTCAGACATGTTGTGCATGCAAGGAAACCTAAGAATATTGCTGAGCTAGAAGAGTTCTGGAAGGAAGAATGGGGAAAAAATTCTGAAAACCAGATTAGAAAAACTGTTAACTGGCAGTAGGAAACACTTAGAAATGATAAAGGGGATAGAACAGCTCCCCTATGAGGAAAGGCTGAAGAGGTTAGGACTCTTCAGCTTGGAGAAGAGACGGCTAAGGGGGGATATGATAGAGGTCTTTAAAATAAGGAGTGGACTGGGTAAATGCGAATCGTTCACACTTTCAGGACTAGGAGCCACTCAATGAAGTTACATCATGATACATTTAAGACAAATAGGAGAAAATATTTTTTTACTCAATGCATAATTAAACTCTGGAATTTGAATCCAGGCAATATAGTAAAAGCTTTTAGAGAAGCTGGATTTATAAGCTCCTGGAATAAAAGTCCATAACTCATTAAAAGGAACTTGGGGAAATCCATTGTTTATCCCTTGGGTAACCAGCATGAAATTTATCGACATTTTGGGATCCTGCCAGGTACTTGTGACCTGGATTGGCCACTGTTGGAAACAGGATACTGGGCTTGATGGACCTTTGGTGAGAGCCATATGGAAAATCTTCTGTTCTTATATTTCTACAAAAGGGGATATTACAAAATTCTGACTCTGAGAATGCACACACATTACATGTGTCATATTCACTATTTTCTTATTTTGAATCTGTAATATGCATTTTCAAATAAATAGTAATTCTACAGAAAGACATCTTTAACATGAATCCACGTCGGGTCGACAGGTTCTAAGTTAAGTGTGATTTCATGATTAAGCAAGGCTTTATTGTGCAAGTATAAGACATTTTTAAAAGCTAAAAACATTTCTCCATTCTTGGATTGATTAAAACAAAGAACTAGCATGAAGTAATAGTGCAGTTCTGTGTATGATGGTCCCTTCTAACAAATATTTTAATATTCAGGATAAGAGGCTTTGAGGCTTACAGATCAGAACTTTGTTTTTTGTATATTTATTATTTCCTTATCATTGGATTGTTGGTGTTTAACTTTGTACCATGTAGTGGTTATGTCAGCTTCTGTTCGTTCACTAAGAGATTCATTGAGACATACAATTTGTTCAGGGTCCCTAAACGTTTGCATACAACCGTATCACTGAGTCAGTGCCTCTGATATCTTAGCAATAAATGCCAGGAGAGATGGATTACTATATAAAGAGGTGCAACTGATAGAGACGTGTGTGGAATGATCTCCCTCGCAAGATTTGTTCTGAACCCTAAGTTTTAGGAGGGGAAAAAAGGTTAAAACATTTTTACAGAAATCTATGTTTCTAATTTATTTCTTTACTTCATGCACTCTTGACATGTTGTCATACCTGTTCCTTATTTTTCATCTTTGTTTTATTGTCTAGGAGGTTTGTTAATTGTAAGTTTGGCGGATTTCAAGCAATATAAAAAAACATTCAAAGGCAAGGATTTAGCTCGGTGGGCTATAAATCTATTGAGTAAATATATAAATAGTGGTCATTTCACACCCATTAGGTGGGAATAACAGGCAAGTGTGGTTACTTGAAAATAAATGCCTGGGTCAGTATTCATGCTTAGTTATGTAGTTGGTTAGGCTGAATGGATACAAAAGGTCCATTAAGTCCAAACTACTTTGAATTCTCTAATATGATACTCCAGGAAACAGTGAAAAAACTGCTGTGCATCTGAAAGCCAATTTTTCCAGGGACAGTGCTTCCATTAGGCAAGCTAGGTGGTCACCTAAAATGTTGGGGGTCAGCCAAGTCCCAGCAGTACAAGGCACAGAGGGGTGCTGTGGTGGAGTCACTGCCACCAGCCGCCAGTAGTGCATAACGAAGGGTTTGCCTAGGGCATAAAATACTCTTGCACTAGCCCTGATACTCTCATGACTCAATCACTAGACTAACACTTATTTCTGCTTTGAAACTATTTCATTATACCCAACAATGCCTTTTCCCTCTAATAACATTTCCAGTTTACTTTTGAATTGATTTTGAATTGTAGCCGTAACTACTTCTAATTCTACCTCTAAACTCTCTATCCTCGAAGTTTAGGAGCGTTCTACCTTGTCCTGTTTCTTTCTGGGGTAGAAACATTACTTGATATATTTATATAATGTAACTTAAATTCACTTTTAATATCTTTTTTTTTCCTAAGGTAGTTGGCCTCAGTTTGAGCAGTCTTTCTTCACAACTATGCTCTCCTGTCCCCTTTATTAGCTTAGTGGCCTCTCTTTATACCTCTTCTGACATTTGGATATCCTTTGTGTGGATAGGCGCCTAAACTGAATCTCATACTTCAAATGGGGCCTGAAGGAAAAGGGATGACATCTGTGTTTCTTGTGTCCACCCTCGGTTTAATACACACCCGTATTGATTGTGCTCACTTTTGATTTTGCATACTTATCCCCAGTTTATCAGCTAATATATCCAGGTCATTTTCCTTCTTAGTGTTTGCCCTATTCAAAGTATATTGTACCCCAGGAGCCCAAGGAGGTGGCTGACAAAAAAAAAGCTAAAAGAACAGCATTCAAGAAATATAAAGGATCCCAAAAGGAGGAGCACAAAGAAGAATATCTGGTGGAATTGAAGGACACAAAGAAAGTAATCAAGACGGCAAAAAGTCAAGCGGAAGAGAGGATTGCCAAAGAGGTAGAGAGGTGACAAAACATTTTTCAGATACATCAGTGAAAAGAGAAAAGTTCAAAGTGGTATAGTGAAATTGAAAGGTGGAAATGATCAATGCGTGGAGAGAGACGAAGAAATGGCAGAAATATTAAACGAATGCTTCAGTTCTGTGTTCACTAAAGAAGACCCTGGAGAAGGACCATCTCTACACAACAAGAAACTGGAGGGAAGTGGAATAGATGAAAATCCTTTTACAGTAGAAAATGTGTGGGAAGAGCTAAAGAACCTGAAAGTGGACAAAGCCATGGGGCCTGATGGGATTCATCCAAGGATATTGAGGGAGCTCAGAGATGTTCTGGCGGCTCCGCTGTGTGACCTGTTCAATAGATCCCTAGAAACGGGTGTGGTGCCGAGTGATTGGAGAAGAGCGGTGGTGGTCCCGCTTCACAAGAGTGGGAACAGAGAAGAGGCTGGTAACTACAGACCGGTTAGCCTCACTTCGGTGGTGGGAAAAGTAATGGAGTTGCTGTTAAAAGAAGGAATAGTGAACTATCTACTGTCGGAAGAATTGCTGGACCAGAGGCAGCATGGATTCACCAGCGGAAGATCCTGTCAGACAAATCTGATTGACTTTTTTGACTGGGTAACCAAGGAATTGAATCAACAAAGAGCGCTCGATGTCATCTACTTAGATTTCAGCAAAGCTTTTGATACGGTTCCGCACAGGAGACTGGTGAATAAAATGAGAAGCTTATGAGTGAGTGCCAAGGTGGTGACCTGGATTGCAAACTGGTTGCCCGTTTCTACCGCACCACCTAATTTAAATAAAGAATCGCGCGTACAGGCGAGCGGGCGTTAATCCGCTCTCCCGCAGACTTTACTGAATCGGCCAGATACTTAGGTGCCAGCCAAAATGTTTTAGAAGCTAAGAAAAACTCTATTCCACCTTGCCCAATATATTTTTTGCTTTTTACTCTTTTCGCTCATTTTTCCTATTTTTCTTCTTATTTTTGTATTTTTCTTACAGTTATTCAATAAATCACGTTAGGGCCCTAACGCCCACAGTAACGCCATAACGCATGCGATAAATAAAGCATTGCAATAAACATATTGTGAGATGCGCATGCAAATTCTAAAAATTTAGTCAAAAGAGAGGAGTTTGGGCAGAGTTTATGAAAATGAGGGGGGATTAACGTTGCGTGCGATAACGTAATGCACATTATAGTGCAAGAAATAACTACATCTTTTTTCCTGGCGTTATGCTGTGCAATACATCCAAAACGGGATTTGTGCTAAAAATCACAAATCCTGTTTCGGTCAGGAAAGGGGAAAGGGGAGGGAGAGGAGAGAGAGAGGGAGAGGGAGAGCCTCTGGGGAGGCACACATATTAGTCAACTTTTTATACCACTCAACCTAGCTTGATAGCAGCTAGGTCGCGTGTGCATCAAGCTAGGTAGACTGTGCATCAAGCTAGGTCGAGAGTACAATGTACAAGTCTCATCTTTGTGTTCCTTTCCTCACTCCAAATCACGTCAAATCTTCACTGATCTGCACTGTGCTGTTTGTACCTCTGACTGTGTATGTAAAACTGACCCCCAAAACCTCACCTCGAATTACTAGTTGACCCTCCTACAGTAGTAGTATAGTCTCTCTCTCACCAGGAGCAACCCAAAACCATGCCCCCCTTTTTTTTTCACAAAATGATGACTCTAGGCCTTAGTTTGCTCATCTTTAGATTTGCTTATTTTTTTACATTTTTGCTTTTATTCTCCCTTCCCTACCTCCTCGTTCTCTCTTGTCTCTTTGTCCATTCTCCTCCACTTCTTTTCTCCTGGCGGCAACAGCTGCTAAGTCCTCCCAGGATGAAGCCAGAGAATGGCAGCTCTTTCTGGGTTGTGGGACGCGCAGTCTCTGCTCTCCCCCTCCCTGGCTAAGCCATGACATACTTACAAAGATTTCCCTCCCGAGCTTGCACTGCCTCCATGGCACCAAGACTCAACAGCAGAACCATTTTTTTTTATTCTAGTTTGCTCCTCCTCCAGGACTGTTCAAGTCCCACAGTTTGCTCCACTTCCTCTTGCCTAGTTCAGTTCAGACCTTGAACCCTCACAAATAAGGCAATTAGAAATTCAGAATTAATGAACTTGTACATAAGAGTGTAAGATATACAATCAGCCGAATTTTAAATCAGCCACGCGTGCAAATTCCAGCAGTTATGTGCGTGGCTGGGCCATGCGTGCACCGTGCGCATTTTCAAAAGGGCCTCGCTACGCACGTAACTGCTGATATGCGCACTAGTGCCAGGCCCCTAAAAAGGGGTGGGCCGGAGGCCAGCCAGGACAGTGGCCATTAGCCGCAGTCCTGGGGAAGCGTGCGCAGTCAGCCGGTGCATGCAAACTACTTCTGCTCCAGGTGAGCAGTAAGTAGTGAAACAACAATCCTGTAAGTTGCTGGGATGGGTTTAGGGGGTGGGGAGGGAGTCCAGGTAGGTGGGAAGGGATGTTCTCTTCCGGTCATGCGTGTGCCGGCCCGCGCATGTTATAAAATCTGTGCATCCATCTGCAAGCTCACCTGTTAAAATCTACCCCAATGTATATCAAGCAAAGGACCAGATTTTACCAATGGAAGAAAAGCGGCTAATCAAGCACAAAAAAAAAAAAAAAAAGAGCCATCACACAACAATAATATCCGTAAGAGGACAGCAGTGGTAAATGTAAACGCTGTTTCTGGGAGCAGATCGCATAACCTTAATAAAAATATACCTGCAATTCCAAAAATGACTCTGCCACACAAGTTTCAATAAACGCACTTAAGATATGATGGATGTACATGCAGGCACACAGAGCCAACGCGTTGCAATCCAGAAGCAGCTCTACCTGCTGCAGCGTGTCTGAGAGGTAATACTCTGTGCATGGTCGAGGAGCTGGGCAAACACTGACGTTCACTTTAATAGAAGTGTCTCGTTTCTGGCACGCGTGTGTGTGTGTGCGCGTGCGTCTGTGTGTGTGTGCGTGCGTACATGCAGGCACACAGAGCCAACGCGTGGCAATCCAGAAGCAGCTCTACCTGCTGCAGCGTGTCTGAGAGGTAATACTCTGTGCATGGTCGAGGAGCTGGGCAAACACTGACGTTCACTTTAATAGAAGTGTCTCGTTTCTGGCACGCGTGTGTGTGTGTGCGCGTGCGTCTGTGTGTGTGTCTGCGTGTGTGTGTGTGCGTGCGTGCGTACATGCACGCACACAGAGCCAACGCGTTGCAATCAAGAAGCAGCTCTACCTGGTGCAGCGTGTCTGAGAGGTAATAGTCTGTGCATGGTCGAGGAGCTGGGCAAACACCGATGTTCACTTTAATAGAAGTGTCTCGTTTCTGGCACGCGTGTGTGTGTGCGTGTGCACGTGTATTTAACAGGCAGGGGAGCGAGATGGGATTTCCTGCTTCCATCAAGTCACCTCACACGTTCTCATTTTGCAAATCCCCTCTGGGAGCAGAGTAACTGGCAGGTCTCCGGCACTTCCTTAAGTACCTGCCTTCAAGGGATTTCCTCACAAACCCGCTGCAGCTCATTCATAAAACCCAAAGCTGCTCTGCTTAAAGAGCTGAACTAGGTTAAGAAAACCACAAACAGACTTGACTTCAGCAAGCTAGATCAATTACGGCTGACCTGGCTGACCCTCAGTACTTAATTCAAAGAGCACATAAGCAAGCACTTCACAGATGCACACACAGCCGGGGCAGGCGAGTTTGCAAATAAGACGTAGACATTAAATATTTCATGATGTGACTGAATATGACAAACATTGCTGCTTGATAGCCTTGACCTCTACAATTGTTCTCATTATATATATATATATACACACACACATATATTCAGGAAAGCACCATTAACTGAAATGGTTAGGACTGAGGTCATTCTCTATAATAATGACGTTTTCTGATTAAAGGCCTTCAGACAAACGGCAGAGAAAGACCATCCATCCCGTCCTTCTAGTCTCCTCTCTTTCCTTCAGACTCTCTGCGCTTCTAACACTGTTCCTGTTTCACCCCCTGCTCCATGCATCCACCACCCTTTCTGTATTGAGTCTACACCCTCTCACCTTCATCCTATGACCCCCGAGCCTCGGAGGTATTTAAATGTTTGTCATATCTCCCCTTTCCTTCCTTTCTGCCAGATTAGGCATGTTTAGATCTTTTACGTTTTCCCCTATATGCTTTACAATGTCCATTTTAGTACCTGAATCTATTTGGTTTATAAGGTGTGATCTCCAAATGAGTTCCCAGAGACTTCTATAGCAGCACTATCACCTCCTTTTTCTTCCTGGTAATGCCTCTCCCTATTCATCCTTACGATCTTCAGAAATGATCCTGCTCTTTCTTCTGTGACAAACATTTTCCCTTATTCTGTTCTGCTTCCTTGCTTTTATGCAACCCAAATGAATGACCTTGCATTTTTTTAGCATTAAATCTTACTGCCAGACTCTAAAAAAACAAAACTCCTCCTCAGACGTCACTAGCTCCCTCCTCATGTTTTACATCTTGTGGCAGATTTTTGCTTTATTCACAAAGGCCTCTCTTTCCCGTAGCCTGACCTCAGTATTGTTAATGAAAATGTTGAACAGGACTGGACTACGTGCAGCACAGCACTGCTGAACTCAACTTATCACTGCCGCCTCCCATTCAACCAGTTTGTAAGCCAGTCAGTCATTTTAGGGCCTACGTTTTGTTTATAAGTCGCCTATGCAGAGTCGAAGGCCTTACTGAAATCCAAGCATAGGATAAGTAGCGAGCTCCCCTTTCCTGTCTGACCTGCAGCCAGAGAAACTGATTAGCTTTATCTGACAAGATTTACTTCTGGCAAAACCATTCTGCCTCAGATCTTGTAATCCGCTGGAGGAAACGTTTCATCCTGGGTCCCATCATTTTCATCTGACAGGAGACAATGTCTTCGTTTGCTCATCCTGGTCCAATACAGTATCTGTGGGGCCCCTGTACTGCTGAATATTTACCTTTATCCAATGGGGAGAATGTAAGACACTCGAGTTGCATTATTTTATTGATGTAGATGACATCCAATTTTATATTCCATGCCATCAGGCTGCGTGTTTTCCTGACCCCTTTTTTTTCAAGAAGCAATGCAAGCTGTAAATATCTGGCTAAGTCATAATATGCAGTCATTAAATGTTTGTGCGAAGGGAAGAAGGCGCCATTAAATGGCTTAAATTCTATAATGTAAAAGCATGAACCATTATCAGGAACCTATGAGTAATTTCGGACTCCCAGCTAACAATGCAACCTCAATTGAAGAAAGTGACAAAAAATACATATTAGAAATTAAAGACATTTCTATCCCATTAATTGTCTTCAGTTCTCTCAGGGTCATGATCCCCGTCCTTTCCTTGGAGAGTAATGTTATAATGTTTATACAGTTTCTAATGGATAAGCCTTATTATGCCTTTCTGTATACAGGCCTTCTGACATGAACATGACGTTTCTAACCTTTTCCAGTACTGCTTTACAGAATCTGA
Source organism: Rhinatrema bivittatum (assembly GCF_901001135.1). Taxonomy (NCBI): domain Eukaryota; kingdom Metazoa; phylum Chordata; class Amphibia; order Gymnophiona; family Rhinatrematidae; genus Rhinatrema; species Rhinatrema bivittatum. Next base: position 592,863,648 of record NC_042617.1, on the reverse strand, counting down.
ATGTGTGTGTTTTACTGGTTTTTTTCTATGTTAACTGTGAACCATCTTGTGCATAATCCTCTATCCTGTGCTGTAATTATCAATCTCTCATCTTCAGCACTGGGCTCAGCTCTCCTTAGCATTCCTCAGCGAGGGGCTCTCTCAAGCACCTCTGTCCTGTAACTACAATCAGCAGCTCCCAGTCCCTGTTTGTACTTACTCTGATGTATGGACCGATGTATTCTTTCCTTCTATAATATGCATGTATGCATCTATGAACATAGTTAAGCTCAAATTCATTGTCAGAGGATGTGGTTACAGTAGTTAGTGTAAGTGGGTTTAAAAAAAGGTTTGGATAAGTTCCCAGAGGATAAATCCATAAACTGCTATGATGGTAATTAATAAGCAAAAGTAGCTTGTGGTCTGTCTAATGTCTGGGTACTTGCCACTTGGATTGGCCACTGTTGGAAACAGGATGCTGGGCTTGATGGACCCTTGGTCTGACCCAGTATGGCATATCTAATGTAATGTTCTAATGAATACCAGGAACACAAAAATATTTCTTGCAAAGATCTTAAATGACGAGCCTGAGAATAAATACAGAACATAAAACTCTGCATTATACAGGAAACTCAGGTCTAAGTCTCATTCTGACGGGGCTGGCAGGACTCAGGTCTGCCAAGGAGTTAAAATGGGGTGTAGGGTGATGGCCATTAATGTGGTGGTGATCCTTACTGTAGCAAGATAGTTGCTGAGGATTAGCTTTGGACATGAAATCTGCTCCAGCCCTTTACCAGTGATGGATCTAGTGATGCAAGGCACACTATCTAGTTCATGAAAATTGTAAAGTGGAAGAATGGGTGTGAAGGTGGTATTTACAAGCCCCTTCACGTGATTTGAGCAATGTGTTATTCTGATTAACCTAATCAGTTTTTCAAAGACAGCCTACAAAGAAAATCCTGACATCTATACAGTACATAAGCAAGATTTTCCAGTGTAAAATCAGTGTTCACTGTTGCCTCCATTCCTCCTCTCATCTTCTCTTTCAAGCATTCACTATGTTCTTAATAAGATAACCAGTACAAGGCCTAATCAGAGCTCGATTCCACTGTATTCTCTATATACTGTCATGGCATACATGGGAGTACTGTTTTGCCAGAGTTTGACTACTACAGAAATGTATAAAACAATTTAAGTTACTGAAAGGGTTCAGGATTTAGTTCATGTTAGACTTTGAATGTCAAAGCATTCCATGTTTCCAAATTTAAAAGATTTCCTCTTCCTGAAATTCCAGACATTATTATTTAATTCCCTATCCCCACCTCACTTTCTAAAGGCCTTTCCTGATTATTTTTATATAATAAGAAAATTACTCAAAAAGAGTTCATCTGACCCTTCCCACTATATTAGACAACATTTTAAAAAGTCTTCCTCAATTACATGCTACGTCTTATGTAGTTATCCAAAAAAACTGCAAATGCATGCTACTCATACTGCTTTTTCAATTTTTCATATAAAAACACAATTATTTCCTGAAAAGAATGTCAAATGATCAATAAATCAACATTTTTTTATGTTGTGTACAGTAATGTCCCTGATTAATCCAGATGTTTGTCTAAATGTTTTCACATTTATGTGATTATTTTCCTTCATTATGAGAACATAATTCTTATATGTTAAGAACATAAGAGCATAAGAAATTGCCCTGCTGGGTCAGACCAAGGATCCATCAAGCCCAGCATCCTGTTTCCAACAGAGGCCAAAACCAGGCCATAAGAACCTGGCAATTACCCAAACACTAAGAAGATCCCATGCTACTGATGCAATTAATAGCAGTGGCTATTCCCTAAGTAAAATTGATTAATAGCCATTAATGGACTTCTCCACCAAGAACTTATCCAAAGCTTTTTTGAACCCAGTCCCTGTCCATGTAGTGTGGAAAAGAAGACTATTTTTATTCGGATTCTCTGCAAATAAAATAATTTTAACTATAGGCCAACTTCATTTTACTTCCTAGTTGGACTGCTGGCATGTTTTATGCCGCTATGTTTTAGGCCAAAAAACACCAAAAATGGGATATAAACAAAACATTTTTTTATTTGTCACAAACTTATAACAAAAAGTTAAAGCCTATCAAAGAGAACCTGGCATCAGAAGCTAATGGTGTCAATCGGTGTCAACCACCACCTCTCGCCATGCAGTGGGCCCCAAGAGGTATCAGCTAGCCACACTTGAAATGTCATTCATTTGCCGGTCCTTATCACTTATACCACCCCGAAACTCCTGATATATTATTTAAACCAAATATAACACATACAATACATTCAGCCCCCCAAGAGGTACAAAGAAATTACTTATCTGACACCCAGACACAACTAAACCAGCAAGTGTTCCTTTCACACCGGCTCCTCGAGAGCTCAAAACGCCCAGCATGAGCTCAAGCGTCGGTGGACTATGCATTCTTTCACCACTGTGCTATACAGCTCCTGACGGTTTGAAGACTGTGGATCCTCTTTCTGGGCACTTTAAACATTTGTTCCTGTTTACTTTGCCCCTCAGGCAGGCGGAGTATTTTCTTCTCAAACCCAGTGTATGGTTTAAGTATTGCGATGGGGATAGGTGGGAGGGAGAGATTCAGGTTTTGGAAGGAGAAAACACTATACTATGCTACACATATCAAAGTATATGTTTTTTATTTGTTATGTATTAAGTATGTGAAACACAATAAAATTTTAATTGAAAAACACATTTTCAATTGATTGGAATATAAGGTTCCAGAGTTGACAGTGCCTGTTAGAGCAAAATCAACGCCATGAAGTCAAAGGCATTATCTGTAGATCTCCGGGACAGGATTGTGTCGAGGCACAGATCTGGGGAAGGGTACAAAAAAATTGCAGCAGTATTGAAGGTCCCGAAGAACACAGTGGCCTCCATCATTCTTAAATAGAAGAAGTTCTGAACCATCCGGACTCTTCCTAGATCTGGCCACTCGCTCAAACAGAGCAATCGGGGGAGAAAGGTCAAGGAGGTGACCAAGAACCTAATGGTCACTCTGACAGAGCTCTGCTGTGGAGATGGGAGAACCTTCTAGAAGGACCATCTCTGCAGCACTCCACCAATCAGGTCTTTATGGTGGAGTGGCCAGATGGAAGCCACTCCTCACTAAAAGGCACATGACAGCCAGCTTGGAGTTTATCAGAAGGCATTTAAAAGACTCTCAGAGCATAAGAAACAAGATTTTCTGGTCTGATGAAAACAAGATTGAACTCTTTGGCCTGAATGCCAAGTGTCATGTCTGGAGGAAACCAGGCACTGCGCATCACCTAGCAAATACCATCCCTACATTGAACCACGGTGCTGGCAGCATCAAGCTGTGGGGATGTTTTTCAGCTGAAGGAAGTGGGAGAATAGTCAGGATCGAAGGAAAGATGAATGGAGCAACGTACAGAGAGATCCTTCATGAAAAGCTGCTCCTTAGACCTCAGACTGGGGCAGCAATTCACCTTCCAACAGGAGAACAACCTTAAGCACACAGCCAAGACAATACAGGAGTGGCTTCGGCACAACTCTGTGAACGTCTTTGAGTGGCCCAGTCAGAGCCCGGACTTGAACCCAATCGAACATCTCTGGAGAGACCTGAAAAGCTGTGCACTGACAGAGCTTGAGAATGGGAGAAAAGCCCCTGCAGAGAAGAATGGGGGAAAAGCCCCAAATCTAGGTGTATCAAAAGTGTAGCGTCTTACCCAAGAAGACTTGAGGCTGTAAACGCTGCAAAAAGTGCTTCAACAACGTAATGAATAATGGGTCTGAAAACTTATGTAAATATATGTCAGGGTTTTTTTTTTTTAATTAATTTGTATGAATTTCTACAGACCTGATTTGGCTTTGTCATGGGTTATTGTGTGCAGATTGAGGAGGGAATAAAATGCATATTATCCATTTTAGAATAATGCTGTAATGTAACAAAATGTGGAAAAAGTGAAGGGGGTCTGAATACTTTCTGAATGCTCTGTACAAACTAATACTGCTTCTCTGAATCCCTAAATACATTGGGGCTGATGCAGTACCATGCGTTGTGGCGAGCGCACAGCTTAACACGCAATTGGACGTCCTTAACCCCTAGTGCAATACTGGGATTAGTGTGTCTAAAATGCACATCCAAACCGCTGCGTAGCTACTAGCGCGCATCACATCTAATTTCCATGTAGATGAGGCTATTAGCAAGTCCCCATGATGCAAAAAGTTGCCCATGCGGCCAAGGTACCCATTGCAATGTGGAAAATATTACACCAGCCTGGGTCAAGCATAAAAGTATGCCGCGCTCAAGGGCACATCGATAAAAACAAAACAATCTTCTGTGATTCCTCCTATTAGTATCGCCTCGATACTAAGTAGGAGAAACCACAGAAAGCAGATTGCAGTAAAAAAAAATAAATTCTGGATGCCCAATATAAACACCCAAGATTCATGGTCTAGGCCGTGTATGCTGTGCTGCAGCAAGAGAAAACGGATATTCGTACCGAGTGTCTGCTTTCCCAACCTGCACTGTCAGGCACCTCTCCTGTGAACGCAATGCCAAGGAGGTGCTAGGGACTCAGTTTTCCCTAGCACCTCCTTTTTAGAGTGACTCCTCATTTAAATATTGCATTGTGCGCCCAGGAGAGGTGGCTGGGCGTGCATTAGGAAAAGCAGGCGTTGAACAGTGAGTGCCCATTCTCTATGCACAATTATTGCATCGGCCCCCTGGTGCAGGGAGGCGGCCATTTTATAGCATATGCATGCAAATGCACCCATGTAATAAAATAACCCGGCCACGCACCTGTGCACAAAATTCTAAGTGGGCGCACACGTGTGCGCAAATCCTGCTTCTACCACACAAATCGGGGAATTTTTGAAGGGGTCTGTGCAGATGCCATTCCCAGTTTACCAGTTTGCCCCCAGTTCACCCAGTTAAGAGATAGGTCCTACAATTCCCATAGATCTGCCTATTTTTCTTTGAATATTTAACTTTCATGTCATCCATAGCAGAAGTTAAGTGGCAGGGAACCTCAGCACACACTGATCGCACAAGTATTTCTGCGCATATCTCAGGGTCACCCCCAGAAACCCCATGCCCTGCCCCTTTTTGGAAACCTTGGAGATGCATGCGCTCCGGGAGATACGCCCATATCTCGGAGGCATTTAATAGGCTTGGTACACGTGAGCCCAACATTATTCTGCATTCCCTAATTAAAGATGAATTTTAGAAGCCCTGTGCGCGCCAAAACCGGGAGCATCGCGCACAAGTTGAGCCAGCAGGTGCCGAGCAGATTTTGGATGCACTTATCTCCTGCTGTGTGCAAGCATGGGCGTGGCCTGAGTGGGGCGTGTCAGGGCGTGGCCAAGAAATGTGCACACGCGTCTGGGTCCCCTGCTGCATAAATTTAATTCTGTATGGATGGCGTGTATCTATTAAAAACACAAAAATCTAGACTAATGGCAGGGAAGGAGGGCTATTAAACTAGTCCGATCCCTTAACTCGGCGAACTATGAATGAACTGGGAAAATGGCTAACGGCATCAGTGCACGTCCCTTAGAAAATTCCCCCACTTACACAGGAGAAGCGGCATAACATTCTGCACGCATGCACAGGCTACTTTATAAGATGTGCGCACGTTATAAAATGAGTGCATCTCTAATGTGTGCACATGGGCGGCTTTTAAAATTCACTTCTCTGTGTTCAAAAGTAATCATTCCCGGGTTCATTATTATCCGTATTGCAGAAGTATCACATCATGTTCTGCCCCAGAACCGAGCTCGCACTAGTGCGCAATCAGGACTTGCAGCAGTGCACAGCTTTTAATATTAATGAGGTGGTAACTGTGGGTAGACTGAAGCCCGACTACTTATGTACAGAGGACTCGAGCCCAATGGTTGCTCAGGTTGCTGACAGCACAGACTTTCAGCCCTTGCTGGAATTATCTGGGGCAGCAGAGCTGTTTCCTACGGTTTTTTGGGATCTTATAACTGATGTGCTGACAACCCATTCAGCTTCTCCCTCACACTGTCTGCCTGTTTTGAGAGGAAAAAAAACCAAACATTTCCTCACACCTGGCCTCCAAAAAAAAATTATTAAATTCCAAATGTCTGCAAATGTTTTAAACATTTTCCTGTTGAACTATACCTGTCTTACAGAATCTGATTGAGCTGCGGCTCAGCATTAAGTACAAAGCTCTAACACCTTCAGAAATGATAAAAGCTGTTTAAATGTGGGCCATACATGTTTTTACATTGTTTCCATGGTTTTCACGCACAGAGCAAAGAGAAAACCAGCAAACTAGCTGAAGCACAAAGCAAGGCCCGGACTCATCGTTCGGCTATAAATATAGCAGAACGAAGCACTGCAGCCAGAACAGAGGTGGGGGCGGGGCCATAGTGTGCAGCCGCGGGAAAAGGTCCTAACCCCGCCCACACTCCTCCCCTTCCCCTAATTTGCATTTTATTGCCTCGCCCGGTATCGCATGCGGTAGGGCATTATCGGGTGCAATAACCCCCTAACGCACGCGATAATGGCGCACGACCCTGCAAGTTTGAACGATGGCGTGTTTCAGTTATTTGGTATATTTGTAACACAAGCATATTATGCAGATAAAAATGTGGATGTCTACATCAGAAACCAATATATGTTACGCAACCAACAGTTTTAAACATATCTACATAGGGATATACACATGCAGGTATTCAGGATGAATTCTATTTTAATTCACTAATTTCAGTTATTTGCTCAACCACTGGAAGGAAGGCAATACAGGCCATAATGTAGTAGCAATACCTACACACAGCACAGTTGCACCATACTCCAAAAGAAGCCACAGTCCACGAGTGTCAGCCGCAGACAATCATTGTGATGGATAGGCTGCAGGGGGGAAAATCCTGAAAACTGAAAATGAAGGATCAGGACGCCTGAACAGGCCTGGTGCTATTGGGGGTGCGGTAGCGGCAAGAGGAGAGGCCCAGTGAGGTCGCCACCAAACCAACTGAAGATGAGGGAGAGGCCCCGGTGGGATTGCAGATACAGCCCATCCTACCGATGGCCAAAGAAAATAGAGCAGATCCCAGGGCCACCCACAGCCAAAGAAAGGAAGGCTAGAGAGAGAACCTAGTAGGATCATTGGTGGAACCTATCGCACTGGCAGCCAGAGAAAGAGAGTGGTGCCACTGGCAGAGCCCATCTCACCAACGATCAAAGAAAGGAAAGCTAGAGAGAGAGAACCTATCGCGCTGGCAGCCAGAGAAAGAGAGTAGTGCCACTGGCAGAGCCCATCTCACCAACGATCAAAGAAAGGAAAGCTAGAGAGAGAGAACCTAGTAGGATCATTGGTGGAACCTATCGCGCTGGCAGCCAGAGAAAGAGAGTGGTGCCACTGGCAGAGCCCATCTCACCAACGATCAAAGAAAGGAAAGCTAGAGAGAGAGAACCTAGTAGGATCATTGGTGGAACCTATCGCGCTGGCAGCCAGAGAAAGAGAGTAGTGCCACTGGCAGAGCCCATCTCACCAACGATCAAAGAAAGGAAAGGTAGAGAGAGAGAACCTAGTAGGATCATTGGTGGAACCTATCGCGCTGGCAGCCAGAGAAAGAGAGTGGTGCCACTGGCAGAGCCCATCTCACCAACGATCAAAGAAAGGAAAGCTAGAGAGAGAGAACCTAGTAGGATCATTGGTGGAACCTATCGCGCTGGCAGGCAGAGAAAGAGAGTGGTGCCACTGGCAGAGCCCATCTCACCAATGATCAAAGAAAGAAAGGCTAGAGAGAGAGAGAGGTCCTAGTGTGAGTGAGAGAGGGAATTGCATATGAGTATGAAAGCATGTGAGAGTGAGAGAAAGGGAGCGTGTATGTTAGCATGTCAGTGAGAGAGAGAGAGAGAGAGGAGTGAGATGTGTGCATGTGCGTGTGGAAGAGAATGAGTGAGATTCTCTTAGAGAGTGTATGTGCACTTGAGAGAGAAGGAAGTCTGTGCACCCCCATCATAAGTCCACGACAATCTCAGGGCGATTGGAAATTAAAAGTTCCCAGGGGATATTTTTCTCCCTATTATTTGTCATTATTGGGTATTATTTGAAGCATGCATTTTGAAATATTTTATTGGTATTTGGTAATTTTTAACAGTTTTATGTTTTCATTTATTAATCTATTCATTAACAGTTTTGAAATATTTAAGAGGAGCCCCGGGGGGCCTTGGCTCTCTGGATGTCCTGTGTACAGTACCTTTTCTTCCACTCTCTAACATCAGTCTCTTTCTTTGATTCAATCCATTCGATCATGAATTTAGAATTATGGAGGATATGGACAACACGGTGTGTAATTGAGATTCACTTTAAGTCTACAAATACAATGATAGAGGGAAAAGACCCAAGCTGGCTATGCTTACATTCCTTGCTGTTTTCCAGTCGTTTCATTATAAAGTTCTATATAAGACGTCTTAGTGATGAGATGAACTATACATAACGCACACTCCCAGGAACTGCAGGACTCGAAAAGTAAACCTTCTGCAAATACTAACAGGGCTCTTTGCAAACTACAATATAGATCTTCTCATCTTGGACCAAATATGCAAAAAGACAAAATACTCAAAATCTTTATTCAGGATCTCTGACAAAACATACAGTAAAAGACGTGTGTATATCTTAGGAAAAACATCAGTTTACCTAAGAGAAGAGAAGGTTACAGCAATCTTCAGTGCAATGGTCTTTAATCATTATGAAGTCTTTCACAATTACAAATGGGAATCTGGATCACAATGAGAACAGCTCACTTTCATGAGAGGCAAAGGGTAGCAGAACCTCAGTCATAATTCAAAGGTTGCTCAGGAAATTCTAAGTATACATTACTGGATTTGATCCACCAAGATGGTATCATCTTACATTTAAAGTTTCTAAGACTTAAGATATTTCTTTTATATCTGGTCTTCTGAAACCTATCGGGGAACCCCACCAGCAGCTGAGATTTTAGGATATCCGAAAATCAATATGCAGGAGATAAATCTGCATATACTGAGCCTCAAATATATGCACATTTTCTCTTGAAAACTAGACAAGCTGTGGAGTCCCGAGGACAGGTTTGGGAAGATACATTGAAAATACATTTGCTGGTTCAAGGCTTCTCAAATTTGGTCCCCAAAAGTAAAAGACAGCCTTGGTTTTCAGGGTAACTAATAGGGATGTGAATCGGGTGCCCGATCATGTGCGCTTTCGGGTTTGTGAAGCCACGGGAAAATCTCGTTTTCCCGCGGATCGGCATTTTTTTTAAAGTGAAAAATCGGGAGTTAGCGCGCACTAACAAAAACAACAAGTAACAAAAAATATCAAAAATAAATGTTTGTTAGTGCGCGCTAACTCCCATTAGTGCGCACTAACCTGAAAAACGATTTTCAATAAAATTTGGGGGGGAAATGTTTTCTTCGCTTTTTAACGATATAGAAAAAATTGAGAAATATCGAACAATATTTCAATTTGTTATAAAATCGATTCACATCCCTAGTAACTAAGCTATGCAAATTAGCATTCATCTTAGACTGCACGTATGTAAATATATCTAATGAATACTCATTGTGAACATCCTGAAAATGCCAACCTGCTTTGTTGGCTACTAGGTGAGAATTCATATGCTAGAGAAATCTGAGCTGTTTGAATACAGCATTTGTTTAGCAGCATTAATACACAAAAGTACTAGTAACAGTTGTACAGACTTATTGTTCCTCTGTGCTTGTTAAATTACTTCATCTAGATTTCACCCTTAAAGTCAGTACTATTCAATAGCGAGTCAGTGCTGAGCGCACGTTGTGTATAAACACACCTATTTCTAGCCTCTGTTCTTCCTCATAAATATATAAAAATATGTTATATTGTTACCTTTAGAATATGAGGTACTCCTGTATAACTCCTTCCCACCTTTATTTAATGAAAAAAAATAGAAATCCTCACTAAGATCACTCCTCATTCTTTAGTTATAATTTTGATCAACCAATTGAAGACTAACAAAAGTTTCAGATGAAGATCGCCTTCTAAGACAAAATATCTTTAAAAAATGTCAAACATTTATCTAACCTAAATATCATTCTCCCGACTAAATTATCTTTAAAAAAAAATAAGCAGTCATACTGCTGCTTTGAATGCTTGCTTCCATGTTAAATTTAGATGTCAGAAATGAAACAGCACAGAATCTTTGCAGTCTGTGATATTTTTCATTGGACTGACGAAATAAGATGTACTCCATGAGTTTTCAAGGTCACACAGGCCTCTTCAGCTGTTCTGTGTTAAGATTACTTTTACCACATCTGGAGAATAGGCCCATACGCTCTCAAAAAGCCCTCCAGACTACAGAACTTACGGGTGAATTTACAAAGCCCGGCGCGCCCAAATACCAGGACATACGCGCGTGGCTGGGCCATTTCTAAAATGCGCTCGGTGAATGCAAGACCCAGCCACACACATATCTCCTGGTACGCGAAGTGCCGGCGGGGGCGGGCTGGGACAGCGCGCGCCGGCAGCGCGCCGGCAGCATGCACAACTTACGTCTGCTCCTTACAGCAGGTAAGTTCTGAAACAAAAAAATGTAAAGGAGTTAGGGTGGGTTTAAGGGTCGGGGAGGAGAGAGGAAAAGGTAGGAAGGGTAGTTAGGGGGATCGGGAAGTTTCCTCTCAGTGCGATCCTTAATTGGAGCAGACTGGGAGGGAACTGGGAAAGGGCCTACTCGCTTCACCGTGCGATGTTTTTTTAAACACGTGCGAGAGGCCTCCTGCCCGCACATGCACGCGCGGATATTAAAATCCAGCGCGCATGTGCATGTGGGAATCCTATTTTATAAGATGTGTGCGGCAACGTGTGCGTGTTATAAAACTGCCGCGTGCACGTGCGCTTCTTTGAAAATCTACCCCTTAATTTTTGGCCCAATAAGAGGCATTGCAAACTACCATTTCCTCCAGAACTCTACACGAGCTAGTATGCAAACATTTCCTTTTCTTTCTTTCGGCACAGTTGGTTAGGATGAAAGAAGACCAGAGGACCATGGAGTCCAGCCTTCAACGTATTAATTTTCCAAGTCCAGGAAACCTATTTTCATTAGGCAGGCTCCCACAGCAGGCTCCAATATCTGGCGCTGCTCCAAAACCAAGCAATACTACTAACAGTCCTCAAAACATTAACTTGCCAGTTTCTTGATTCCAGTCCTCTTTCTGAGGGTCTTATTCTGAGGTCACCTATGTTCTTCACATATGTTTTATTCCTTATAATTTTCTATTTTCTTAGCCTTAGGTGTGCATCTAAAAAGGAATAGAGGCAGATGAGGGATAGTAGGAGAAAATGAAATATATAATTATTATATATAAACATTTTTTAAAATGGTAAGTCATATATAACAGTAACAGGGGAACTCTCTTATGAAAAAGTATTCTGAGAGCAAAAGCCCCACCCTGCAAATCACGGTTTGTCTGTTTCTCAGTATCAAAGTCACTTCATTGCAGACTGCTGGTTGCTCTCCTGTTTATGCATGCCATACTGTATGTATGTATGCATGCCGTACTGTATGTATGTATGCATGCCATACTGTATGTATGTATGCAGTACTGTAAAGAATGCTTGTTACTGACTGACATCAAGTGCTTAATACCATGCTTTATAAATCCATCAATGCTCATAACAAAAAAACCCCACTATAATAGCCATTTAGCAAAATACTAATCTAGCATTGCCTCAATTCACAAACAATTCAATCCATATACATTCTATTAAATAATATTTATTACATAAAATTCCGTCAAAGTTCATCAATTTTAATTCCAAAGGAAGACAATAATAATCCTATAATAGTACATATTCATTATATATCCAATTTTAATTTCATTAAAAGTCAAATATAGGACTGCAGCTTTGAACACAAAAGAAATACCAATTTTCAATTAAACCATAAATTTGCACACCTAACATTTGTTAATAAATACTGGAAGTCAAAAGCTTGGCCTATAGTCGAAACAGTGCTGTTAAAATGACTAGCCTCGATTAAGTTGGGTCCCATGGAAAGATCTTGTTCAGCATTTACACCTCGAAGTATGTGCAGAGTTAAAATATGGTTTGAGGTTCATTCACTCATTTTGCAGGTCACCGTTATTCATTTCTCTTGATTCAAACATAAAAAGAAAGATGTGTTTATTTGTTTGCCATTAAGCCTATTTTGGGCTCCCAAATTAGCATTTTCTAATTCTTTGTAATGAAACTCTTTGGAAGATATCAGAAGGGAGAGGGCATGCCAACATATCAAGACTGTTAATGTGACACCAAAAACAACATGAAGAGCCCAAGGACTTGCAAAATGGTATCAGCAGTGAGAAGAGTTCTCCAGGGCAAACAGCAGCAAGAGTGGCCAAATCTTGGGTAAATGACACCAACAGGGGCATCAACTCCTCAAAGCTGTACAAGAGGGACAAAGTGGCAGCAAATGTGTTATGAATAGCTCAAGGTACCATGAAGGGGTATGGTCACCATCGTAAAAGTTATGCAGCCGAGCTGATATCTTTGGACACTAAACTTTGACATCCTTGGACATTTGAAGTCTTATTACAGTGAGAACACCAATAATGTACAGCCACATGATGGAACTGTTATCTACAGAAGCTATAAGACCTTGAAGCAACTGATTTCTGGATGTCTTACTCTCATTGGGGTAGATTTTAAAAATTTGCGCGATCGTGTACTTTTGTTCGCACACCAGGCGCGAACACAAGTACGCTGGATTTTATAAGATACGTGCGTAGCCGCGCATATCTTATAAAATCTGGGGTCGCCGTGCACCAGGGGGTGCACATTTGTGCAACCTGCACGCGCCGAGCCCAGCGCGCGCTGCCTGTTCCCTCCAAGGCCGTTCCGATTTCAGAGCGGCCTGGAGGGAACTTTCCTTCGCCCTCCCCCCACCTTCCCCTACCTAACCCACCCCCCCCCCCGGCCCTATCTAATCCCCCCTACCTTTGTTAGCAAAGTTACGCCTGCGTGCACCGGCCAGCAGCCCCGCTCCGTGTTCCGGTTCCGGTCTCGGGGGCTGGTCCAGAGGCTGCGGCCACGCCCCCGGAACACCCCCGGGCCAAAACCATGCCCACGTTGCCGCCCCCGAAATGCTGCGTCACGCGCGTCGCCACCCCCCAAATGCCGCATCACTCCGGCCACGCCCCCGACACGCCCCTTTTAGAAAGCCCCGGGATTTACGTGCGTCCCGGGGCTTTATGCGCTCCGGCGGCCTATGCAAAATAGGTGCACCGGCGCGCAGGGCTTTTAAAATCTGCCCCATTAAGAACAGTTTTTAGGACTGTGTGTTCGTCATATTGTTCTGTTCTTTTAGGTTCGGAATGCCCTAGGGTAATTTGGCCATACCGGCCTTTGTCTTGATTTTTATGGGGTTTTTTTTGGGTGTTGGGTCTTTGTGTTTGGTTTTATACATGTTTGTTGCATGTCAGAGGTTTGTTGCATTTCAATGATATAGGTGTTATTCTGATAGGTTTAGAAGTGGTTTTGATATGATTAGGAGATGTTGAATTTTTAGTAGCTATGATAAAAAACAATAGATTTTGATTGAAGTTTACATTAGTTGATAAATAAAATGTTTTTGTACCCTTCAACATGGTTGACTGTTCTAAGAGAGTTTCTTCAGTTCACCATGTAGGGAGCACCAAAAGAGGCAGAAACTTCCACAAAGAAGTGATAAAGTAACTGAAAGTAGCATGAAGAACCCAAATCATTATAATATGTGCAAAGCGGCCATTTAGAGTGGCAAGAATATCCCAAGGCTCCAAATGAGGAGCAAAGGGCACCAACCAAATTAGTATAAAGCTCTAAGCAGGGAAAAACTAGAGGAAAATTCTGGAGGAGGCATGTCGTCATTATTAGGTGAAGGAGCTGACTGTTCAGACTTCACTGGAGGCTAAGATGCTATTGACTAAAAGCATCAAATGTTCTTTAGCCACTAACTGTTTAATATCCTGTGATTCAGAGAATCCAGGCCACTATTCTTTTTCTGAATTTGTTTTTGCAAATACTTCCTCCTTTACCTCAGAAGCAGTAATCATGAAGGCACATTTCTTGGTTTTGTGTGCTGCACTTCTGCAGCCCTTGCTTTTTGCTGTGATAAAATCCAAAGGCTAAATAACAGATACAGATACAATTAATTACAAGAACAGTAAGGGAATAGAGTCAGAAGAAAATATCCAAGAGGGCATGAAACCATTAAAAATAACTGGGTTGGTAAGCTCTGTGTAAAGCATCGTATGGCCAGAATAAAACCATAACTCAGCAAAAATACTGTAGGGGAAGAGGATTTGGAAAGCACCAAGAAGAAAGCCAGAGCAGTGGATTAAGTGGATTAACCTTAAGGTATTCAAGACTGGTTTGAGTGGCAGTGGCACTGGCGATTAAAAACTGAAACAGTAGGAGCAAAGCAACACAGTAAGAGTAGTCAAAAACCTCCCAAGGTATACCACGATGGCTAAGGCAGGAGGAAGAATGATATCAAAAGCCAGAGGAGTAGTGCAGCAAGCATGTAAATCAACAGATGGCAAGGGCAAGACCAAGAGTTCACAAATACTGTAAGGGAAGGGGATTTGAAAAGAGGCTCAAAGACAGCCAGAGTAGGAGTTGCTTGTTCAAATTGGAGGCAAGGCTATCTAGTTGATCCTACCAGTAAGCATATGCTTCTGTTAAAAAGAAAGGATCAAGTTTTGCTTCTTCATTGAGGTAGATGCAAGAGAGATACCCATGCTAGAAATTATTTTAAAAGGTGATGATTCAGCAGAACTAAAGCAAATCTCAATGTACCTGGATAAACTGACAAGCTAAAGAGTATCAACTCACCTGGACTAGATGATATACATCCTAGTGCTGAAAGAAATGAAAAACAAACTGCAAACCTGCTATTAATAATTTGTAAACTATCATTAAAACCATCTACAGTACCTGAAGATTGGAGGATTGCCACTAATGCAGATTTTTAAAAAAGGATGGGGGGGGGGGGGGGGGAGTGATCCAAGAAACTACAGACCAGTGAGTCTGACGTCTGTACCAGGAAAAATGGTAGAAACTATCATAAGGAACAAAACTGCTAAACTTATAGAAAGTCATAATGGGACAAAGCCATCATGGATTTAGCCAAGGGAAGTCTTACCTCACTAATCTACTACATTTTATTGAAGGCATAAACAAACATGTGGTTAAAGGTGAGCCAGTTGATATAGTGTGTCTGGATTTCCAGAAAGCATTTAACAAAGTCCCTCATGAGAGATTTCTTAGGAAATTAAAAAGTCACAGGCTAGGAGGCAGTGTCCTATTATAGACTGGGAACTGGTTAAAAGATAGAAAGCAGAGAGTAGAGCTGAATGGTAAATTTTCCCATTTCTTCTGGAACCAATGTTTTTTTTAATATATTTGTAAATGACCTGGAAATGGGAACGAGCGAGATGATAAAATTTGTTTATGACACAAAATTATTCAAAGTTGTTAAATCACAAGAGGATTGTGAGAAATTGCAAGAGGGCATTGCAAAACTGGGAGACTGGGTATGCAAATGGAAAGTGAAATTTAATATTGATACGTGCAAAATGATGCACTTAGGGAAGACTAATCCAAATTATAGCTATACAATGCAAGGTTCCACATTAGGAATCTCCATTTAGGAAAAGAATCTAGGCATCATTGTTAATACATTTTAAACCCTCTGCTCAGTGTGCAGCAGCAGCCAACAAAGTAAATGGAATACTAGGAATTATTAGGAAAGGAATGGAGAATAAAATAGAGAATATCATAATGCCTCTGTATTGCTCCAAGATGTGACCTCGAGTATTGTGTGTATTTCTGGTCACATCATCTCAGAAAATATAGAGTAGAATTAGAAAAGGTAATGAGAAGGGCAGCCAAAATGATAAAGAGGATGGAATGATTCCCCTATGAGGAAAGACTAAAGAGGTTATGACTCTTTAGCTTGGAGAAGAGACAACTGAGGGGATATATGATAAAGGTCTATAAAATGATGTGGGGTAGAACAAGTAAACAATCGGTTGTTTGCTCTTTCAAAGAGTTCAAAGACTGAGGGACAGACAATGAAGATACTAGTGATACATTTAAAACTAATAAGAGAAAATATTGTTTTACTCAACACATAATTAAACTCTGGAATTCATTGCCAGAAGATGTGGTTAAAGCTATTAGTGAAGTTGCATTTACAAAAGATTTCAACGTCCCTGGAGGAAAAGTCCATAAACATTTATGGACTTTTGCAAAAATCCATTGCTTGTTTCTAGGATAAGCAACACGGAATCTAACTACCCCTTGGGATCTTGCCAGGCATTAGTGACCTGGATTGGCCACTATTTGAAATAGGATACTGGGCTTGATGGACCTTTGGTCTGACCCAGTATGGCAAGTCTTATGTTATTTTCTAAACCATGCAGGCATACACGTGTTAAGTACACATGACCAATGCAGGGAAACTGTGAATGGATCATTAAATCAGTTATGGTTCCAACTATTATTCTGATAACTGCGGTAACTGTAGAGCTAATTTAAACTGATGACCGCTGACCCCAGACATAGCGCGGGGAATGACAAATAGTACAAAGGCATCAAAATTCTCAAGGCATGCAATATGTAGAACTGCAAAGAACACAAAGGCATCATAAGCAAAGCATACAGTGTGGGGTATCACAAACCGCACACATTCACTGAGTGAGTGCATTGCAAACACAAAATTATCTAAAGCCTCAGGGCACAGAGTGAGGTCCATTGGAACATCATAAAGGCCTAGACAGGTTGAGACAATAAGTCGGAGCACCAGAAAAGAGATTGGATGAGAGGAGATGCTTGTATTTGTTTTTCTTTTCACATTTTTTTTTGTAGGGACAAAACACTCCAATATAACAAAGAAAGAACTAGGGAGAGATCCAAACAGAGGCACCAAATCTTCCATGCTGGGATATTGTAGGCATAGTAACAGCAAGACCCCTAAGGTGAAGTATCTGGGACATGGCAGGTAGGAAGATCAGCAGCAAGACCTCCAAGTACTTTTAGCTGTCTTGCCACTCACATGAAAATTCTGGAATGCCCAATAAAGGCAGATTAATTTTCAAAAACACCAACTTCTCCATTGTCTGGTGCCAGCCCTGAGTGATGAGAGCTCATCATGTGCCTGGCCATTGAGAAGACACATTCACTGGGCACGCTGATTGGTAGACAGAAAGAATAGTGCTGAGTTACCTTGGCTATGTCTGGCTAGACTGCCAACTTGTGTGACCAATATGTCGGCGCCTCTGTGTCCATTTTCTTGATGGGCTCTGTGAGATAGTGTTTCACAGAAATTTCTGCCTGGGTTTCCTTTGCTGGGGTGGTCTGAGGACTCTTGCCCACTGCTTTAGCTATGGCCTTTGTCAAGCTAGATGACACTGAGCAACATGTTTTTGGCATATTGAGGTGGGGGAGGAAGCGACAGCCTACACTGCTTTCTGAAGTGGCCGCTCTTTCCTGCGCTGCATCCCCACTGTGGTGCTCCTCTTCATATACCCTAGCTACGAGCATCATATTTATGGATGTTAGATACTGGGACTGGAGGACGAGATTCCCTTTCATCCAAAAAGCACAAAGTGTGGCAAGCATGTAAGTATTGTTTTCAGTTTCACTTGTGTCTCCTGCTGCAAGGAATCCATGAACTGCAGCACCTCGGCTTCCATTTCTTCTTGCTCATGGAAACCCTTTACTTTTTCTACCAGAATATTTACTATAAGGATGACCCCACCAAGGGTGGTGCTTCTGTAACACAGATCCTTGGCATCCTTTAAGGGATTTATTTCATCATTTCCCAATCATAATGTCACAGGGGGCAATCCACACAGTTATGTTGCTTACCTGTAACAGATGTTCTTCCTAGGACAGCAGGATGTTAGTCCTCACACATGGGTGACATCATCCGATAGAGCCCGGCACACTGAGCATGCCCAGCATGCCACTATCCACGCGTCCATGGGGGTCTCTCTTTAGTCTCTTAAGTAGATCACGAAAAAATAAGACAATAAACCAGGATAATCCAAATCTGCGGGGTGGTGGGCGGGTTTCCGGAGGATTAACATTCTGCTGTCCTAGGAGAACACCTGTTACAGGTAAGCAACTTCGCTTTCTCCTAGGACAAGCAGGATGATAGTCCTCACATGTAGGTAAATCCCTAGTTACAGGCTGGACCCAAGACCAATAGAACCAACAGACACCAAACTAGGTGCCAACGGGCACAACATTGGGAACAGCCTGAAACCAAAATAGGGCCTTAGGTAGGAAGAGTTGGATTCACAGCTGAAAAAGATTTCTGAGGACAGACTGGCTGAATCTGCTATCATGACGGCTGTCCCTGTCCAGACAATAATGAGCCACAAAGTTGTGGATAGAACTCCACATCGCAGCCTTGCAGATCTTCCCCATGGGAACTTCATGCAGGTGGGCCACAGTAGTGGCCATGGCCCTAACAGAATGAGCTGAACCTGGCCCACTAGTTGCAGCCCCGCCTGGTCATAGCAGAAGGTGATGCATTTGGCTAGCCAGGTGGAAAGAGTCTGCTTAGTAACAGCCATACCCAGCCTGTTGGAGTCATAAGAGAAAGAGTTGGGTGGATTGCCTATGGCCTGCTGTCCGGTCCAGGTAGAAGGCCAAGGCCTTTTTACAATCCAGTGTGTGCAGCGCCCTTTCCCCTCAGTTGGAATGAGACCTTGGGGGAAAAAGTGGGCAGCACAATGGACTGATTAAGGTGGAATTCAGTAATCACCTTTGGCAGGAACTTAGAGTGTGTTCATAGGACCACCCGGTCATGGAAGAACCTTGGTGGGACGGATAAGTCACTAATGCATGCAGCTCACTGACCCTGTGTGCCGATGTGATTGCTATCAGGAATATAACCTTCCAGGTGAAATACTTAAAAGCAGAGGAGCACAGCGGCTCAAACAGCAGTTTCATCAACTGGGCCAACACCACATTTAGGTCCCAGGACACTGCGGAGGCCCGTAGGGGAGCCCACAGTTGAAGCATTTCAAGCATTAAATGTCCTACAAGGGGCTGCACCAAGATGGGCAAGCCAACCACCACCTGGTGGTACACACCTATGGCACTCAGGTACGCCCGAACAGAATTGGTTTTAAGCCCGGTCTCCGAAAGGTGCAGCAACTAAATCCAGGAGTTCCTGGGTCAGACAGGAGAAGGGATCAAGGCCCTTCACCAGACTGTAAACAGCCTGCACTTCAAAGCATAAGACTTCCTGGTGAAAGGCTTTCTTGAGGCTACCAGGACCCAAGGCATGTCCTCTGAGAAATTCAGAGGCAGCAGGGTCAACCTTTTAACATCCAGGCCATCAGGGACAGGGCCCAGAGGTTGCAGTGGCGTAACCTGCCCTGATCCTGTGTAAGGAGGTCTGGGGCAGTGCCCAGACAGATTGGGTCCCGCTGGGACCCAAAGGTCTGGGCCCTGGTCCCGGCAGCACCGGACCGGGGACAAGGGGACCTTGTGGAGCAGAGAGCATCAACGGACCCTCTTCCTCGGAGGAATTCTCCAGAAGGACAAGCTCAGATGCCTTGCATTTCGGTGCCCAACAGCCTAATGAGAAATCATGGGGCACCAGCAGTACCTGGGTCAGGAAGACACTGAGGAGGACGTCAGGATGGTCCAACAACGGCTCCAGGCCTGGTAGCGTAGGTGGCATCTGTGTGGGCACTGGCCTCAAGGGCATCGGTGACAGTAACGCATTAGGGAACGCACTGGCCCAGGTGGCGGGAGCACGGCCCACTGCCAGGGGCACCCGACGTTCCAACTCCGCCTCAAAAGCCTCTGATGAAAGGGCAGGCTGAGAGGGGAGGGAAGAGGCTAATTCCTCCTTTGAGCCCCGAGGAGGATCGACATCCGGCACTGGATCTGGTGTGGACGGCCTCGGGCCACTGGCAGGATCAAGCACTAAAATCCCCATCCTTTGACTTTTAGAAGTCATCTGAATCTAATCCAATTTTTATGAAAAAGTTATTTCTTTCATCAAAAATTCGAACTATCCCTTTTGAAAAATCTTAAGTGGTACCATTTTATGTTTTATTATCTGTATGTTTTAACAAAACAACCGTGTACTGAGCCATTATACATTTTGAAAGATTCATACAGAACTCTGTATCAAAATATACTCCCTTTATCCTTCCACATTGGGAACACTGTATATTCTGGGCATGCTGAGATATTTCCATAACTGATGGTTTATACCAACAAAGGGCTCCACATGTAGACTGGCCTACAAGAGGGAAGGGAAAGTCATGGCCTTGTAACAGAAAAACCTCCCAATTTACCTTTTAACATCTTGAAACTCTCCTGATAGCATAAAAATGAGGCGGGCACATTACAAACCGAAAGTCCCTTGGGTAGAAAGATAAATACTAATGATCCATGTGTTCTCCAGGCAAACTGACAACATCTAACAAGAACTGTAAACGGGCAAGATTTAGGGCTCATCTGACTACTCTCTCTTTTATTCCGAAAGGGTGTAAGTAATAAACCTTTCAAACAGTAGAACAATAACTTTAATGCATCTCAAGGTAAAGTACAAAGCCGGGCTATTTAGCTTCAGAAGTGAAATGCTTTGCACGTAGATATTTTTGGAAGCAAAATTTTAAAACTGAAAGGTACAAACCCGCAGGAGTCATTTATTTCTTCCCTATACTAGAAAATGAAATATTCCAAACAAGTCCTTTGGCAAGGGCAAAAAAATCATCAACATTTTTATATATTGGCATTGTATCCAGCAAGAGGAAAGAAAAGTTGCATTTCTGTTCATACAACTTCCTCCAAACATTTTTTCATTGACTTTCTACAGTGCTTCATTGGTTTCCTACAGTCCACATGGACAGGCTACTTACTACCTGCCAGAAGATGGCAACAAGCAGCCAATACCACTCTCCCTTCATTTTCTGGCCCTATCCAATAGTGTAATCTTTTCCCACCTAACCTGATATTCAACTGAAAGTCATTTTATTTTATATATTTGAATTATTTGAAAAGCTTTGCAATTATGCCCACATAATACAATACAGTAATAATATATTTCCTTTAACCCCTTCCCTCAGCTGCATGTAATTCAATTCAGTAAATATAACAGAATATGAACTTATAAACCTAACCAGCTAACAGGGTCATTCATCAAATCACGAAATGCGTATGCAAATTTGAAAAATGTATTCAAGTGGGAGGAATTTGGGCAGAGTAAATGGAAATTTAACATTGCATGCGATAATCGCGGGATTTAACTACACCTTTTTTCTGAGCGTTATGCCTGCAACAGCTGCGCGATACGGTTGAAACGGGATTTATCGAAAATTCCCATTAAGGAAGGGGAGGGAGAGGAGGGGAGGGGAGAGAGCGCCTCTGTGGAGGCTCTGATTTTTGAACTTTTTATACCACTGTAAGAGGAGGCATTATGAACTTGGAGTAGGGTTTGTGGAGTGAGCTGGGTTTTGGTCAAGCTAGGTAGAGAGAACATGGTACAAATCTACTCTTTCACCTTTCATCCCTCCAAATGACAGTAAATCTTCACTGGTGGTAACTGTGCTGTTCGTATATATGATACGTTTGTAAAATTGCCCCCCAGAACCCACCCCAAAAACCTTACCCTGAGTTGCTAGTTCACCCTGTTAACGTTGTGTCTGATCCCTAGTTTTGGCTTCCTTGTTATAATGTAATGCCTTAGTTTGCGCAGTTTTATGGTTCAATGTAAACCGAATTGATTTGTAACTTGTTACAAGAATATCGGTATATGAGTCCTAAATAAATAAATAAATAAATAAATAAATAGTGCCCCCTCTTACAGTGGTACAAACAGTTAACTGTTTTATGAGCTTCTACATTTTCTCTCTCTCTCTAACCAGCAGTAACCAAAATGCGATAAAAGCCTGTCTGGACACTTCTCAGCTTGCGATGTGAAAATATCATGGGTGTGATAAATTTAACGGGTGTTGTGGTAAAATAGCTATGTGAAGCGGTATCAGGAAAATTACCCTAACTACACCCCCTTTTTTTTTTTTTTTTTTGTTTATCATGGGCGCTATTCTTGCTTTATTTATAGCAAAAGGATGAATCTAGATAGTTACAAAATGAAAACTGAAAACTATCAACCTTCATATCCTGGGATTATTTATCAAGGTACAGCAAAAAGGTAACGAAAGTCCCATTATATAGTGTTGAGTCTCTGTAGTATAAGATGAATAACCTTGACAAAGAGATCACCGTGAAGTGGATAAGAAGTCATGCCATATTTGCTGATGGGAATATTGCTGCTTTTCTGACTTGTCCCCCACCAATCTACACTCCAGCATGGATGCTCTCCAAGTGACCAAGTCCGCACTTGTTCTTGCCAGCTATTTTGTTAAAATAAGTTTAAGCTACCAAACAGCCCTGAATCAGGAAAAGCTTAGAAGAAGTTTTCAAACATTTCGAATCAACATGACTTAAAAACAAAATGTAGCAGATCATGGAAACTTATCCTTAAGAACTTGGGGAAAAAAACTGCAGTAGCTGTTTCCAAAAAATTTGCACCACCTTACAGTCCCACAAACAATGCACGAATGATGCGGAATGGGGACACTTAAGACATTTGTCAGGATCTGTAAGTATTGCCAAAAAGGCTTTGCTAGGCCAAACATTTATTCTATTGACAATCTGGAAATGTAATTCTTGAAATATTATATTGCTTATTGCTCTCCCTACTAAGGAACCACAAGTATAGATATATATCATCGTCTGTAATTGTACACTTTAGATCACGAGACCATACGCCTGCAAGAGATTGTATTACACAATATTTAGAGTTCTTGTGAAGATATTTATACATTCTTGAAATAGAAACTCTGTTCTTTCCAAACAGATGCAAAAGATGCTGAAAGGACCAATTTGTGAATCCTCCATCATCTAAAGGTTTCAGAGATGTAACTACGCAATTGTAAATATGTAAGGAAGTCATTCTCTTGAAAATGCAAATTTTGACAACAAAACCCAAAAAACTGAATTTCCCCTGTTTGTAAATTAATAAAAAGCTGTAAATTTGCAATTCCTTGTTCTTGATGTGAAATCGCTTATTCACCGATCCCAGAAGAAACTGTGGATGTCCATGGAGGGGAAAATATAAGGATCTTTCTTTATGTAACCCTAGAAGACTCCTAAGAAAATTCCACCCCTTCATTATAGATCTTACCAGTAAAGCATGAGAATATAATTCAGAAGAGTAGTAAGGGGGACATGTAGGAGATATGAAAGACTGTAGGGAAATGTAACATTTTCTTCCATTTCAACTAAAGGCTTCCTGGAAGTGTCTAGTAGCCATTCCTTCAGTAAACCCATATTATAGAAATGGTGATTGGAAAAACCTAGACCCCCTTCATCTTTAGGAACTATCAGTCTGGCAGTGGTTAACCTGGTATTACCATGTCTCCAGCAAAATTTGGAACACAGGCTCTGGATTATTTTTAGATCCTTTTGTAACAATATTAAAGGACCTTATGCAATACATAAATCAATTTGGGTATTAAGGTCATTTTAACTAAAGCTACAGGTCCCATCAAAGTCAAAGTGAAATGTTTCCAGCTTTCAAGTTTCTTATGGAATTCATGAATTATGGGGGAAATATTTAAATTATACTATCTATTTGAGTTACTGCCAATCTTAATATCCAAATATTTGATAGCATTCCCAGCCCACATTAAAGGAAAGTCAGGCCATGTGTCTTTCAAGTGACCCTCTATATCCAACACTTCAGACTGAGACAGGTTCAGTTTAAATCAAGAAAAGCAGGGTTTAAACTGAATCTAGTAGGGTACTTTTTGCTTTGTCATGGTTATTTAAGATGTCATCCGCAAACATCAGCTTCAAGTCACACTTCCCTGTGCTACATAAGAACATGCCATACTGGGTCAGGCCAAGGGTCCATCATGCCCAGCATCCTGTTTCCAACAGAGGCCAAACCAGGCCACACGAACCTGACAATTACCCAAACACCAAGAAGATCCCATGCTACTGATGCAATTAATAGCAGTAGCTAATCCCTAAGTAAACTTGATTAATAGCCGTTAATGGACTTCTCCTCCAAGAATTTATCCAATCCTTTTTTAAACCCAGCTACACTAACTGCACTAACCACATCCTCTGGCAACAAATTCCAGAGTTTAATTGTGCATTGAGTGAAAAAGAACTCTCTCAGATTAGTTTTAAATGTGCCCCATGCTAACTTCATGGAGTGGCCCCTAGTCTTTCTACTATCCGAAAGAGTAAATAACCGATTCACATCTACCCGTTCTAGACCTCTCATGATTTTAAACACCTCTATCATATCCCCCCTCAGTCGTCTCTTCTCCAAGCTGAAAAGTCCTAACCTCTTTAGTCTTTCCTCATAGGGGAGCTGTTCCATCCCCTTTATCATTTTGTTTGCTCTTCTCTGTACTTTCTCCATCGCAACTATATCTTTGAGATACGGCAACCAGAATTGTACACAGTATTCAAGGTGCGGTCTCACCATGGAGCGATACAGAGACATTATGACATTTTCCATTTTATTCACCATTCCCTTCCTAATAATTCCCAACATTCTGTTTGCTTTTTTGACTGCTGCAGCACACTGAACTGACGATTTCAATGTGTTATCCACTATGACGCCTAGATCTCTTTCTTGAGTGGTAGCTCCTAATGTGGAACCTAACATTGTGTAACTACAGCAAGGGTTATTTTTTCCTATATGCGGATTTCCTCCCATACACAAAACCTGTTTCTTGCGGGGAGATCAAACTTGGCATGATTAGCTTT
The DNA here is from genome assembly GCF_901001135.1 of Rhinatrema bivittatum. Classification (NCBI taxonomy): domain Eukaryota; kingdom Metazoa; phylum Chordata; class Amphibia; order Gymnophiona; family Rhinatrematidae; genus Rhinatrema; species Rhinatrema bivittatum. The sequence goes on along the minus strand of NC_042617.1, from coordinate 592,838,809 downwards.
AAACGATAGCTATTATCTTGGAATATATTTTTGTAGCTTGGTTCAGTAATGAGATAGATCTATATGAACTGGGGAATGCCAAATCTTTACCTGATTTGGGTAAGACTACTATCGCTGCTACCTTCATAGTATCGGGGGAACAAACTCATTTTCGATCACAGTAGTGTAAATGTTTTTCAAAGATGACACCACTAAATCTTTCATAGTTTTATAAAATAGTGATGGGAGGCCATCTGAACCTGGAGATTTATAGAAGGGAAGGTCTTGAATTATATTAATGATCTCCTGTTCTGTAATAGGAATATTTAGTCTCCTCAAATTGTCCTCAGTGAGTTGAGGAAGAGAAATGCTACTGAAAAATTCTGTCATTTTTTCCTCATTCATGGATTCCGCTGTATATAAATGCTGGTAAAAATTCTGAAATAATTTCCCAATTCCCTCAGTATTTCTAATCCAATCATTGTCATTCCTAATGCCCCCAGTGAAATTAGAATCCAACTGAGTTTTAGCCAAATTAGCAGCAAACTGGCCAGATATATTGCCATACCAAAAATGTTTATACTTGAAAGCAAAATTAGCACCTACAATTTGATACATTAGATCATTTAAAATTTGCTGTATGTTTAAATTGACTGTACCATTCTTTATTTTGAGACAGATTGATTTGAGTTTTATAGTAAGATAATCTTTTTTCCAAATCTAAAATATTTATTTATTTAAAAACTTTTTTATACCGGCATTCGTAGGACACATCATGTCAGTTTACAAAAAACTGAGAAGGAAAGGAAATTACAATGAACAGGGGAGGGGATAACTGGATGAATACACAAGTATAAGAGAGGATAGTTAACAAGCAGCGATACAACTATTTGCATTCGATTAGGATTAGATATGCAAATGAACTAATATACAATGTTACATGGCATGTGCACTTGATACCCAGGGTTGGTTGCAGGGGGAGGTGAGGGTTCTGGGGTGGTAGATAAGGATCAGGTAAAAGGATATAGGCTAGGTTGGGATTGAGGTGACTCATGGAAAAACATCGGTTAGGATTGGGTGGAATTAGGGTATGCTTGTTTAAAGAGCCATGTCTTGATTCCTTTTTTGAAATGGCTCAGGGACGGTTCTAAGCGGAGTTTGACGGGTAGGGAATTCCAGAGGGTAGGACCCGCAATGGAGAAGGCTCTATCCCTAGTGGCGGTGAGGTGCCCAATTTTAAGTGAGGGGGTTTGGAGAGTGCCAGCAAGGGAGTTTCTAGTGGGGCGATTAGCTTGACGGAATTGTGGCAAGTCTTCAAGCCAGGGTGAATTGTTGTTGTGTAGTGTGTTGTGGAGGATGGTAAGTGTTTTATATTGGGAATGGAAGGTGATGGGGAGCCAGTGGAGGTCTTGGAGTATGGGAGTGATATGGTCAGTTTTTCTGGTGTTTGTTAAGATTCTTGCCATGGCATTTTGGAGGATTTGGAGTGGTTTAATGGTAGAGGAAGGGAGTCCTAAGAGGAGGGAATTGCAATAGTCGAGTTTGGTAAGTATGGTGGTTTGCATAACCGTGCGGAAGTCATGGGCGTGGAGAAGGGGCTTCAGTTTTTGAGGATTTGTAGTTTGTAGAAGCCCCCTTTTAGAAGTGATTTAATGTGAGATTTGAAGCAGAGTTGATTGTCTAGGGTTACTCCTAAATCTCTGACACTGAAACATAGAAACATAGAAACATAGAAATGACGGCAGAAGAAGACCAAATGGCCCATCTAGTCTGCCCAGCAAGCTTCACACATATTTTCTCTCATACTTATCTGTTTCTCTTAGCTCTTGGTTCTATTTCCCTTCCACCCCCACCTTTAATGTAGAGAGCAGTGATGGAGCTGCATCCAAGTGAAATATCTAGCTTGATTCGTTAGGGGTAGCAGCCGCCGCAATAAGCAAGCTGCACCCATGCCTATTTGCCCCACCCAGACTATGTTATTAGCCCTTATTGGTTGTTTTTCTTCTCCCCTGCCGTTGAAGCAGGGAGCTATGCTGGATATGCGTGACGTATAAGTCTTCTCCCATGCCGTTGAAGCAGAGAGCCATGCTGGATGTGCATCGAAAGTGAAGTATCAGGCACATTTGGTTTGGGGTAGTAACCGCCGTAACAAGCCAGCTACTCCCCGCTTTGTGAGTGCGAACCCTCTTTTCTTCTCCCCTGCCGTTGAAGCAGAGAGCTCTGCTGGATGTGTGAAGTATCAGTTTTTCTTCTCCCCTGCCGTTGAATCAGAGAACTTTGCTGTATATGCATTGAAAGTGAAGTATCAGGCTTATTTGATTTGGGGTAGTAACCGCCGTAACAAGCCAGCTACTCCCCTCTTTGTGAGTGTGAATCCTTTTTTCCACATTTCCTCTTGCTGTTGAAGCTTAGAGCGATGTTGGAGTCACCGTAAGCCTGTGTATGTTTATTTAATAAGGGTATTGACTCCAGGCAGTAGCCATCATTCTGGCGAGTCACCCACTCTTCATTGGCAGCCTCTTGACTTTATGGATCCACAGTGTTTATCCCACGCCCTTTTGAAGTCCTTCACAGTTCTGGTCTTCACCACATCCTCCGGAAGGGCATTCCAGGCATCCACCACCCTCTCCGTGAAGAAATACTTCCTGACATTGGTTCTGAATCTTCCTCCCTGGAGCTTCAAATTGTGACCCCTGGTTCTGCTGATTTTTTTCCTTCGGAAAAGGTTTGTCGTTGTCTTTTGATCATTAACACCTTTCAAGTATCTGAAAGTCTGTATCATATCACCTCTGCTCCTCCTTTCCTCCAGGGTGTACATATTTAGATTCTTCAATCTCTCCTCGTACGTCATCCGATGAAGATCCTCCACCTTCCTGGTCGCCCTTCTCTGTACCGCCTCCATCTTGTCTTTGTCTTTTTGAAGGTACGGTCTCCAGAACTGAACACAGTACTCCAGGTGAGGCCTCACCAAGGACCTGTACAAGGGAATAATCACTTCCCTTTTCTTACTCGATATTCCTCTCTCTATGCAGCCCAGCATTCTTCTGGCTTTAGCTATCGCCTTGTCGCATTGTTTCGCCGACTTCAGATCATTAGACACCATCACCCCAAGGTCCCTCTCCTGCTCCGTGCACATCAGCCTTTCCCCCCCCCCCCATCGAATACAGTTCATTCGGATTTCCACTCCCCATATGCATGACTTTGCACTTCTTGGCATTGAATCTCAGCTGCCATATCTTCGACCACTCTTCCAGTTTCCTTAGATCCCGTCTCATTCTCTCCACTCCTTCCGGCATGTCCACTCTGTTGCAGATCTTAGTGTCATCCGCAAAAAGACAAACCTTACCTTCTATCCCGTCCGCAATGTCGCTCACAAAGATATTGAACAGGACCGGTCCCAACACCAATCCTTGCGGTACACCACTTAAAACCGCTCTCTCTTCAGAGAAGGTTCCATTTACCATCACACGTTGTCTTCTGTCCGTCAACTAATTTGCAATCCAGGTCACCACCTCGGCACTCACTCCCAAGCTTCTCGTTTTATTCACCAGTCTCCTGTGCGGAACCGTATCAAAAGCTTTGCTGAAATCCAAGTATATGATATCGAGTGCTCTTCCTCTATCCAATTCCTTGGTTACCCAGTCAAAAAAGTCAATCAGATTTGTCTGACAGGATCTTCCTCTGGTGAATCCATGCTGCCTCTGGTCCATCAATTCTCCGGACTGTAGATAGTTCACTATTCTCTCTTTCAACAGTGACTCCATTACTTTTCCCACCACTGAAGTGAGGCTAACTGGTCTGTAGTTACCAGCCTCCTCTCTGTTCCCACTCTTGTGAAGAGGGACCACCACCGCTCTTCTCCAATCACTCGGCACCACTCCCGTTTCTAGGGATCTATTGAACAGGTCGCACAGCGGTCCCGCCAGCACATCTCTGAGCTCCCTCAGTATCCTTGGATGAATCCCATCAGGCCCCATGGCTTTGTCCACTTTCAGATTCTTTAGCTCTTCCCATACATTATCTACTGTAAATGGATTTTCCTCTGTTCCGCTTCCCTACAGTTTCTTGTTGTGTAGAGATGGTCCTTCTCCAGGGTCTTCTTTAGTGAACACAGAGCTGAAGTATTCGTTTAATATTACTGCCATTTCTTCGTCTCCCTCCACACATTGATCATTTCCACCTTTCAATTTCACTATACCACTTTGGACTTTTCTCTTTTCGCTGATGTATCTGAAAAATGTTTTGTCACCATATTTTATCTCCTTGGCAATCCTCTCTTCTGCTTGACTTTTTGCCAACTTGATTAATTTCTTAGTCTCCTTCAGTTGAATCAGATATTCTTCTTTGTGCTCCTCCCTTTGGGATCTTTTGTATTTCTTGTATGCAGTTCTTTTAGCTTTAATTTTGTCAGCCACCTCCTTTGAGAACCAGATAGGTTTCATTTTTCTTTTGCTTTTCTTTACATTTCTAACATATAGAGCAGTTGCCTTGGCGATTGCTCCTTTTAGATTGGTCCACTGTTGATCCACATCTCTCTCATTTTCCCATCCATTTAGTTCTTCCTCTAGGTACTTCCCCATTTCCTCAAAGTCTGGGCGGTAGTGTGTGAAATTGTGAGGCGTCGAGGATCATTTGGTGGATTGAGTTGAGGGATTGGTTAGCTAGGATGAGGATTTCAGTTTTCGAGGTGTTAAGTGCTAGATGGAGATTGGAGAGGAGAGAATTAATGGATGTCAAGCATATTTCCCAGTATTGAAGGGTTTCGCTGATGGATTTTTGAATTGGAATAAGTATTTGTACGTCGTCAGCGTACAGGAAGAATTTTAGTCCTAGTTTAGAGAGGAGGTGGCAGAGAGGGAGTAAGTATATATTGAAGAGGGTGGAGGATAGAGAGGAGCCTTGGGGTACCCCTTGTGTGAGGGGAATGTGTGTGGATTCAAAATTGTCAAGCTTGATTAAGTATTTACGGTGGTCTAGGTATGAGGAGAACCAGGATAAGGCTGTGTTTGAGATGCCTATCTCTGCTAATCGTGATAAAAGGATTTGATGATTCACGGTATCGAACGTGGCTGAGATATCGAGAAGGGCGAGTAAATATGATTGGCCGTGGTCCATGCCTTTGAGAATGGTATCCGTTAATGCGAGTAGGAGTTTTTCGGTGCTGCGGTCTTTACGAAAACCATATTGAGTGGGGTGTAGGATATTGTTTTCTTCTAGGAAATCGGAGAGTTGGGTGTTAACCACTTTCTCCATGATTTTAGATATGAAGGGAAGATTGGAAAAATCCTTATTTCTCTCTTTTTCTTAGCAGCCACGTAACTCATAATTTCCTGAGTACCGCATTAGCAATTTCCCAGAATAAGACTGGCTCATTTGTGTGCTGAGCATTATTACACGCAAATTGTTGCCTCGTGTTAATCAGGAATGCTTTAAACTCTGGATCATTACTCAGGCACACTGGCATATACCAACTCCCAAAAAGAACCAGTATAATTATAAGAGCCCATCTTGCACACTGTGATCCAAGATAACTAAGGCCTCTATGCTAGTCAAGAGAACTTGATCAAACAAATTAGGACACAGTAGGATATAATTATTCATGACTTAGAATCATGGGCTCTAGCATAATGACTATAGTCCTTCTCTCCTGGGTGGAGAACCCTCCAAATGTCCGGCAAATTGAGGGTATCACACAAGAATGGAATAACTTTACCTTGCAATAACTTATGGATTTTAGCTGTAGTGCATTTATCCCATTGACTATCTCCAACACAATTGAAATCCCCTTCCAGTATCATTGTGCTGGGCCAAATTCTGATATATGCGTAATCAAGGCAGTAAAAAAGGAGTGAGAATAGCAATTTGGTGCACAGATTGAAGCTATTATCAATGGGCTACCAAAAAGTCTTCCCTTTACTATAAGGTTTCTCCCCTCTTCATCATGATATGAGAATTTTAAGAGAAAACAGACTTTTCTGTGACCTGGAACAGCCACTCTATTATGCTTAGAAGACCCAGAGGGAAAAAAACCCAACTTGGTTATACCCTCACTTTCTCAATTTTTGGTGTTTAGTATCTGTTAGATGTGTTTCTTGCAGCATTTGTCATATGACACTTCAATCTGTTGATATGAGACAGTACTTTTCCCCTCTTGATGGAAGACCAACATTCCATGAGACACTCATTATTGGATTTGCCATTTTATATAAAATCTGTACATATATATTACCACCAGCATTTGCTACGGCTAAAACACAAATTATGTGGGATCACTGCCAGGTATCCAAGAGATGAACCCAGTGTTGCCTTGTAACAAACTGTCCCATAACAATCATTGTACACCAGATGGCAGTTTGAGGATTCATCTCAAGTAAGATAGAGCCCAATGTTCAAAGGGTTGTCCCATGGTTATTATCTCCCAGCAAAATATTTTCTTTACCAAATAGCAGCTCAAGAATTCATCCCAGCCATACCCAACCTCCCCCAATAAAGCGAAGTCAGATTCAAAACACCATCCTATGTTTTCTCCCATTCCACAAACCCCCAAAACCACCAACTCAGATATGCTCTCTATACCAAGACAGTATGAGTCACATAACTTCTGGAGCAGGTGCCATCCCACGGCAGAACTCCTGAGAAGTAGGATAAACTGACACTGCATGGAACAAAACAAACAATAAAATTAGACATTTTGATCAGGTCCATGATGTACCCAGGGAGGAAAACCCAGCCTGGATCACCCCAGGGAGGGCCCAGACAGCAGAGGCAGCTGAAGGATCTTGGGAGCACTACATTTCCCAGGCTCTCTGAGGCGAGCGTAAGTCAATGAGACTTGGACACCTGGGGCTGGCACCTTGGGGGAAGGAATACACACACCTGAGCTCATGTTGGGAGAGGAGGAAATGGGAGAAGAGGCAGTGGGGTTTAAGGCAGAGCTCAACGCCACTGGGGAGGAGGAAGACATAGAGGTGGATATCCCCACAGTTGAAATCGAAACTGCAGGCATGGAAACAGAGTAAGTATTGGCTACTCTGGGTTTTGTTTCTTTCTTTCAGCGGGGTTGTCTGTTGAAGGACTGGGAGGACCGTGGCCTGCAGCACAGCAGTGAGGAGAAGGGACGGGTTGTGCTACTGCCTAGCAGGCCGGGTCGCTTGCTGGAAAGTTCTACTTGAGCGTCTTTCCCAATGAACTGAGGAGAATCTAGTTGTAGTGGGTTTTTTTTTTTTTTTTAACTGAATCTCACCTGAACAGGTCAAACGGGAGGGGGCCTCCCCATCCAGATCTGTGCAAGGAACAGGACACGAGGTTAAAGAGAAATAACAGAAATAGTGGCCTGGACCGCTGGGCTCAAGAAGAGGATTGCCTGGGACACTGCACCATTCAGGCCAGATTTTAAAACCATTGAGCGCATAAATCCCGGGATTTACACGCGTGGCCAGGCCTTATGTGCTGCGGGCTTCTTTTTGCTGTTTCCTAGTGTCGGACTGCGGTGCTGGACATTACAAAAAAGCTAGACTTGGTGTGTGGGCGCACCCGGAGGCCATTCCTGAACCAAGAACCTCATCGTGGTATGGGGAGTCCTGCAGTGTGGAACTATCCTGGGAAGCTCAATCTGCAGACAGAGGGAACCTGGGATCCTCTCCGGCCGGCACCTCGGGACAACATGTACAAAAATTTTCCACATTGGAAAAACCTGCAATGTTAAACATCTGTGCAAGAAAAACAATCAGCCCAATCCATCAGCCTCTAGAAAAATCCAAAGACGATAACTAACAATTTTACCCTGAAAGTGACAGATTGAAATCAAATAGTATAAAACCCTCATAAAGTCTCCACTTCTTCAAATGTCTAAGGACACTACAAACCACTTAGCTGCATCTGCCTTCTCAAAAACATGCGACTCCATCATGCCAAATGCACTGGAAATTGTAGGGAAAGATGATTTTTTTTTGCCACCGAGGACGAGCAAAGTGGGACACATTCCTTTCTTTTAGTTAAAACCACTAACAAATAATCTTGAAATATTTTAATAGCTCAATTGCCATAATGCACAATATTGACTGGGAATGTACCATCAGGACATTGTAGAGAGAATTAGGATTCCTGGGAAGAATAAACGACTGCTTCATGGAGCAATTGGTTCAGGAACCAACAAGAGAGGGAGCCTTCTCAGATCTAATTCTCAGTGGAGCACAGGATTTGGTGTGAGAGGTAACAGTGGTAGGGCCACTTGGCAATCGTGATATTAACATGATCAAATTTGTCTGGAAGGAGGACAATAAGTAAATCTACAGATCTAGCACTTAACTTTCAAAAGGGGGACTTTGATAAAACCAAGAAAATAGGAAAAAACTGAAAGGTGCAGCTACAAAGGCATGGACATAGTTTAAAAATACTATTTTAGAAGCACAGCCAGATGTATTCCTCACATTACAAAAGGTGGAAGGAAGACCAAATGACTACCAGCACAGTTAAAAGGTGAGGTGAAAGGCTATTTTAGCCAAAAGAACTTCCTTCAAAAATTGGAAGAAGGATCCATCTAAAGAAAATAGGAAAAAGCAAAACAACTGGCAAGTTAAATATAAAACATTGATAAGAAAGGCCAAGAGACAATTTGAAAAGAAGCTGGCCATAAAGGCAAAAACTACTAAAATCTTTTTAAAATATATCCAAAGCAGGAAGCCTGTGAGGGTACAGGTTGGACCATTGGATGATCAAGGAGTTAAAAGAACACTTAGGGAAGATAAGGTCATCGTTGAAAGAGTAAACAGCTTCTTTGCTTAGGTATTTACTAATGAGAATGTTGGGGAGACACCTGTTTAGGAAATGGTTAAGTGTGATGATTCAGATGAAATGAATCAAATAGCGGTGAACCTGGAAGATGTAGTAGGCCAGACTGAAACTGAAGAAGAGCAAATCACCCAGACCAGATGGTATGCACCCCAGGGTTCTGAAAGAACTAAAAAATGAAATTTCAGATATATTACTAATAATCTGTAACCTGCCATTAAAATCATCCATTGTACCTGAAGACTGGAAGGTGGCCAATGTAACCAATATTTAAAAAGGACTCCAGGGTTGATACAGGAAACTATAGACTATTGCCTGAACTCAGTGCTGGGAAAAATCATGGAAACTATTCTAAAGAACAAAACAGAATATATAGATATGGTTTAATGGGACACAGCCAGCATGAATTTACCAAGGAAAGTCTTGCCACATTTTTTTCAAGGAGTTAATGAACATGTAGATAAAGGTGAGCCAGTAGATTTAGTGTGTTTGGATTTTCAGAATGTGTTTGCAAAGTTCCTCATGAGAGACTCCTAAGAAAACTAAAATGTCATGGGGTAAGAGGCAATGTCCTTTTCTGGATTGCAAACTAGATAAAAGATCGGAAATGGAGAGTAACATAGAAACAGAGAAATATAGAAATGACGGCAGAAAAAGACCAAACAGCCCATCCAGTCTGCCCAGCAAGCTTCACACTTCTTTTTTCTCATACTTATCTGTTTCACCAACGACCAAGTTCAGGGCCCTTGTTGGTAACTGTTTGATTCGAATTTCTTGCCACCCCCTGCTGTTGATTCAGAGAGTAATGTTGGAGTTGCAAAGGTGAATCTTAAGGCTTAATGGTTAGTAACCGCCGCATCAAGCAAGTTACCCCCACGCTTATTTGTTTACCCTGACTGTGTAGTTTAGTCCTTGTTGATTGTTGTCTGAATGCAAATCCTCTTTTCCACATTTCCTCCTAGGATTAAAGGTCAGTTTTCTCAATGGAGCAAGGTAAACAGTGGAGTGCCACAAGGATCTGTACTTGGACCAGTACTTTTTAATATATTTATAAATGATCTGGAAAGGGGAATAACGAGTGAAGTAGTCAAATTTGCAGATTTATTTATTTATTAGATTTTTGTATACCAGCATTCATAGGAAAATAAGTCGGTTTACAGAGTTACGCAAACAATTAAAATATTTGCAAATCAAAATTAACAGTCTAAAATATATAAATACATAAATACATTGTTTCATCTCATTATAAAAACCATTAAAATACAGCTAAAAACTAATAGTAAGAAATAGTCAAACATAAAATCTAAAATTAACTTAATATATAAAAGATAGTTATACTATTGAAAGGCTTGGGTAAGCAGCCAGGTTTTAATTCCTTTTTTAAAGGCTTCCATCCTTAGCTATGAAGGTAGGGTATTCCATATGTTCGGCCCTGCAATTGACAATGCTCTTTCGTCCACTGTGCTCAAATGAGCGGCTTTCAATGAAGATATTGGAAGGAGAGCGGTGTTGGCTGATCGCGTTGATCAGGATGGTGTGTGAAAATGTAGGGCTGTGTTAAGCCACTCAACCTTCTCATTGTACAATGATTTATGAATTAGAGAAAGTGCCTTGTGCTGAAGTTTATAACTAATAGAAAGCCAATGTAGGTCTTTCAATATAGGAGTGCTACATCACAAGCGGATTGTGATAAATTGCAGGAGGTTCTTGCAAGACTGGAAGATTGGGCATCCAAATGGCAGATGAAATTTAATGTGAACAAGCACATAGGGAAAATAACCCACATTGTAATTACATGATGTTAAGTTACATATTAGTTACCACCCAGGAAAAAGATCTGGGCATCATAGTGGATAATACATTGAAATAATTGGTTCAGAGGGCTGCAATGGGCAAAAAAGCAAATAGAATGTTAAGAATTATTAGGAAAGGAATGGTGAATAAAACGGAAAATGTCATAATGTCTGTGTATCACTCCATGGTGAGACCGCACCTTGAGTACTCTGCAATTCTGGTCACCGCATCTCAAAAACTGCCTTAACATCCTCTGTCAATGAATTTCAGAGCTTAATTGTGCGTTGCGTGAAAAAGAATTTTCTCTGATTAGTTTTAAATATACTACTTGCTAACTTCATGGAATGCCTCCTAGTCCTTGTATTATCTGAAAGAGTAAACAACCAATTCACATTTGCCCGTTCTAGTCCTCTCATGATTTTATAGACCTCTAGCATATCCCTTCATAGCAGTCTTTCCTCGAAGCTGAACAGCACTAATCTCTTTAGCCTTTTCTCAATGGGGAGCTGTTCCATTACCTTTACCATTTTGGTCGCCCTTTTCTGAACCTTTTCCCAATGCAACTATATCTAGTGTAGCTAGGTTTAAAAAAGGTTTGGACAAGTTCCTGGAAGAGAATTCCATAAACCACTTTTAATGAAATTGATTTTGGGGCAGATTTTCAAAGGCTTATGCGCGTAACATACACGCGTAACCCCCGAAAAGCTGCCCCTGCGTGCGCCAAGCCTATCTTGCATAGGCTTGGCGGCGCGCACAAGCCCCGAGACGCTTGTATGTCCCGGGGCTTTGAAAATGGGGTGTTCTGGGGCGGGGCACCTGCCCGGGGGTGGAACAAAGGCCTCCGGAACAGCTGCCGTGCCAGGGGATGGCGCGCCGGCAGCTGGCTGGTGCGCGCAAGTTATGCCTGCCCACAGGCAGGTGTAACTTTCCCGATAAAGGTCGGGAGGGGGTGCAAAAGGAAAGTTCCCTCAGAGCGGCTTCGGAGGGAACAGAGGAAGGCTGCACGGCTCAGCGGGCACAAGTTGCACAATTGTGCACCCCCTTGCGCGCGCTGACCCTGGATTTTATAACATGCGTGCAGCGAACAAATCTACGTCCGCGCGCAGGTTTAAAGATCTGCCTCTTAGGGAACAGCCATGCTTATTACTGGCATTAGTAGCATGTGCTTGCGTGCCAGTACTTGTATCCTGGATTGGCCACTGTTGGAAACAGGATGCTGGGATTGATGAAGCCTTGGTCTGTCCCAGTATGTCAACTTCTTTTGTTCTTAGATAGCATTAATTTGCATACATTCTTATGCACACAGGATATAGAAAACGTTGCCTGAAATAAAACAATTGGAGGCCTCTTAGGTGACATTATATCACAGTGATACAGAACCAAGACTCCATCTGAGTTGCCGCTGTTAAGGCAGCTTCTATGACTTCCTTATTTGGATCCCAGATGTTCAGAGTGCACTGGAACAACTATCTGTAACCACCAAACAATGAAGTACAACAATATCTCCAATTATGTTTGGCTAGTACACCAAAAAGTGTTCTTACCTTCATTTCTTTTCAAATTTAATTTAAACACACTATGGTGGATGAAGAAAATCAGTTTTTCTAAACATGAAAAATGCAGTTAATATCTCTTTACGTACTACCTGCACTGAAATCTGATTATTACGACTTACTTTGCCTATCTATATTGTAGTTTTCATGATGATATACGCTTTGGGGTAGATTTTAAAAGAAGCGCGATCAGCCTACTTTTGCTTGCGCATCAGACTCAAGCAAAAGTACGCTGGATTTTAGTAGATACGCGCGGAGCCGCGCGTATCCACTAAAATCCTGGATCGGCGCGTGCAAGGCTATCGATTTTGTATAGCCTGCGCGCGCCGAGCCGCGCTGCCTCCCCCCGTTCCCTCCGAGGCCGCTCCGAAATCGGAGCGGCCTCTGAGGGAACTTTCCTTTGCCCTCCCCTCACCTTACCCTCCCTTCCCCTACCTAACCCACCCACCCGGCCCTGTCTACACCCCCCCCTTACCTTTGTCGGGGGATTTACGCCTCCCGGAGGGAGACGTAAATCCCCGCGCGCCAGCGGGCGGGTACGGAGGGCGCGGCCACGCCCCCGGACCGCCCCGGGCCGTAGCCACGCCCCCGTACCCGCCCCCAAACGCTGCCGACACGCCCCCGAAACGCCGCGACGACCGGGCCCGCCCCCCCCGACACGCCCCCGACACACCCCCCTCCGAAAACCCCGGGACGTACGCGAGTCCCGGGGTCTGCGCGCGCCGGTGGGCCTATGTAAAATAGGCTTACCGGCGCGCAGGGCCCTGCTCGCGTAAATCCGCCCGGTTTTGGGCGGATTTACGCGAGCAGGGCTCTGAAAATCCGCCCCTTTGTCATGTGTTAGTGGATAATATGCTCATTTGACTGAACTGATTGACTGGAGTGAATGAATTTATTATTATTATTTTTTTTTTTTTTTTAGAGAGGCTCTAGATTTATGATACATTAAGAACCTACTTTTGTTTGTTTAAATATATTGCTATTGACTCTGCTGGATCATCTCCTTTTGAGAGTAGGAAGAGAGTGTAATGGAGTATTATGTTATTAATATTGTATTATTTGGTGATTATATTATGAAACTGTATTTTTATGAATTGTATTTTTGTATTATGACCTGTTATGAATTGTGTGAAATGAATTTAAATTGCTATAAATTGCTTTGGGCAGATCATAAGGAATATACAAAACAGAATATTGTATACCATGAAATAGTAAGTCTTCATCTTCCCTCAATTAAATGCCTTGAGAAATGGAAGTCTGGCATCAAACACATTTCTTATTTCTCAGTTACATGTCCCATTTTACTCTTTACTTTCAGTGTTTTTATGGTGTCTGATCAAAATGCTGTCCATGCCAGGGACGGGAAGAGAGAGAGAAGAGGGTAGTGCTGGTTAACATTTCTTTAGCTGCCACCTCTTGACAATTTTTTAAACTTTATTTTCTTTCTACTTGGTTTGCAATGCAATGAACATAAACATTCAGAAATATTTTTATGACTAGAAAACAACAAAGTACAGCAACGCATTGGCAGTGCCGGCGGCTGTTATAGCCCTAATATTGATCATTATTCTCAAGAGATGCAGTGTAAGAAGCTGTAAGGGGCTTGTTTGCCATTTCAGGTCTCCATTCTTTTTCCCTTCCGATCATGACCGGGGTAAGCTCCTGCCAGCCACGTGAAGCCAGAATGTTTGTATTCGTGTCTGCACATGTAACCTTATTTTACCAAATGAAGGAGGGAATCTTTGTTCAATTTGCTGGGTTTGTAAGCACTGTGTCAATCTGCTCCTCGCTGAAGCAGTGCCAGTTAGCAGGCCTCCAGGCTCGGTGGGATTGCTCTATACCCTGCCAAACTTAGAAAGGAATTTCTCACAAGATCTAACAAAGGCAGAAGGTCATAAATAAACACAGCAGGATTGCCTTGTCACTTCTCATTATTAGCGCTGCAGGCACTCGCTTTCCAGTGGGCTTCTCACAGGTTCATTTATGTGTAAAAGCTCCAATGAATGAACTCCATGGACTCATAAAAAAGTGTGTTTTCCCCTTTCCAACATGTATAAAACATAAATGTAAATGACTGGAATGAAGAAAGATTACATGAATGTACCCAGAGTCAGGGCATCCTCGATCAGACTTCAGCAGTAATGAACAGGGAGTGGCTTTCTTTCCGTATAATAATGGACAGGAAAGGAGGCTGGGCCTGACATGGCAGAGAAAGCCAGGACAGCACAGCTGTGGCATCATTACTGCAATTACGACAGGCAATTTAGTACTAACGGGCTTTTAAAGAAGCAGGACGCAGCTTCCGCAAGATATCAAGGCGGCCATTTCTTTGGCTCTATAGCTTCCTTTGGAGGCCATTTCTTGATTTAATATATTTAATATATATTACTATCTAACAGGCCGATTCAGTAAAGTCCGCGGGAGAGCGGGTGAACGCCCAGGCCACTCGCCTGTGCGCGCGATACAGTATGCAAATTAGGTGGTGTGGTAGAAACGGGCAAAAGCAGGCGCTAGGGACACTAGCGCGTCCCTAGCGCCTCCTTTTGGCCCGGAGCAGCGGCTGTCAGTGGGTTTGATAGCTGACGCTCAATTTTGCCGGCGTCTGTTCTCGAGCCCGGGCTTGGAAACCGGCAAAACTGAGCATCCGGTTTTCGACCCGACAGCCGCTGGCCAACTTCAAATTTTATTTATTTATTTTTTACTTTTTTTACCCTTCGGGACCTCCGACTTAATATCGCCATGACACAGCTTTTTCACCGCTTTCAGTTTAGCGAAGGAATCACAAACCACCTGAGAAATTTGCATTTCTAAAAACTCATGCAAACATACTACCAGATCCACCTGTTTAGCCTCCACAACTTTACCAGAACAATGTGGACAAAAAATAGAATTGGTTTCTCCAGTTTTTAGAATCTCAGTCTTTTGCATACTGAAA
Source organism: Rhinatrema bivittatum (assembly GCF_901001135.1). Lineage (NCBI taxonomy): Eukaryota > Metazoa > Chordata > Amphibia > Gymnophiona > Rhinatrematidae > Rhinatrema > Rhinatrema bivittatum. The sequence goes on along the minus strand of NC_042617.1, from coordinate 592,823,758 downwards.
GTAGTTTATTTTGATGAAACTAGTTACAAATAACTCAGATTTGGCTCAGGTTGTGCATCAATGTTATACTGATTTGGCTTTAAGAAGACCATTAATTGGAAATTGTGTGTATAAATGTAGCCTTGTAGGCCCAACATTTGAAATAAATAAATCAGAGAATATAGCAAGATGTTAAATAAAACTGGAGAAAGAGACGATCTTTGAGGACCTCTGCAAGCCAAACTCCTATGGATTGAAATTACATCCTTTAAACACCAGTATCTTCTTATGAACAATACATAAATTCGGAGGCAAAAGGAGGAGCTTAATGATTTTGTTTAATTGCTAAGTGAAAGCAAAATTGATTACTCTTCTCCAAATAGGGATGGTAACTTTAAAATGAGTGCGCGAACACACGCAACACTTGAATTTTAAATAGTGTTTGTGCGCACATGATTTAAAATATGCCTACCACATGTATGTGTGATCCTAATTTTAAGCGGTTAATTGAGCAAATGTATTTTGTATTTCTCTGCCTTTCTTTTATTTGTTTTAAGTTTGGATTGTTATTTTATTATTTGATAATTCTTCATTAAAGATTATTTGAATATATATTATGATTGAATGTATATCATTCAGGTAAATAAGAAAACTCAAACCTAATGATGTCATAACTAAACATACAAACACATTTAAAGCAATGCATTAAAGGGATTATTTTCAGCCTGGCCACACATCTACCAAATTTGCAGGAAAATTTAATCTATAAACTTTGCACTAATTTTCATACAGGCCGATTCTGTAAAATGCACAGTAAAACGGGTGCTCAGTGTTGAGCACCAGCTCTCCCAACATGCACCCAGCCAGCTCTCCTGGCGCGTGATCCTGTATTCAAATGAGGGGTTGCGCTAAAAAGGAGGTGCTAGGGACAATAGCACATCCCTAGTGCCTCCTTAGCAGCGGAAACCCAGGAGAGGTGGCTGTCATAGGTTAGGAAAATGGGCATTCGTAAAATTGAGCATCTATTTTCCTAACCTGACCCGCCGGCACTTTAAAAAATTGTTTCTAATCTTTTTTTTTTTATGTTTTGGTTCCTCCAACTTAGTATCGCTACGATATTAAGTTAGTGAATGTACAGAAAAGCAGTATTTTCTGCTTTTCTGTACACTTGCAAGCTGCTCAGAAACTGCCCTTGGGCAAGAGCTAATTTCTGAGCATAACATGTGTGGATCAGCCGCACTTTTTTTTTTCGGTATCCCGGGCGAATGACTAATAGCCTCATCAACATGCATTTGAATGTGATGAGCACAAATAGTTTCAGCGGGGGTTAGATATGAGTTTGATGCACTAAACCCCTTATAGCATAAGGGGTAGTGGTCGTGCATCGAAAACATGCGTAAAACAGCAGGTTAAACAGTGCGCTCAGCTGAGCACACTTTACAGTATTGGCCTGATAGTGAAAGCACACACAGGCTTTCACTTTGAAAATTGCCAATGGAAAATTACCCGCACACATTTACAACTATTCTGTGCATTTTTCTGACTATTTTCATTTTTCTGACTATTTTCTGACTATTTTCTGACTATTTTCAAAGTATATACATAATCCCATCCCACCCCAAAATTGTCTCCCCTTCCTACAAGTAAAAGCACATAGCTAGTGGGCTATGCGCAAATATTTATGTCACCTGGGTGGGGGAAACATTTCATGCAAAAGCCCATTTCCACTGTTTTTACTCATGGAAATGGCTCTGAATTACTCTGTAAATAAACCATATGGAGCCTACCTTCTTCCTCTCATTCCTGTTTCCTTCTACCATTTGGAAAAAGAAAAAAATCTAATTTATAAGGTGGTAACATTTTTAGTTCTGATCCTTTCAGCATTTTCTAATCACTTACTCTGCAAGATTCATTTAACTGTTTGGGGGTCAGAAAACTATATGTCCATAAACATGAGGTGGACAGAGCAGCACATAATATATTTCAAAACTAACTGTGCTATACAGCAAACCTCCATCGAATTAAAATAAAAAAAATCATATGGAAAGGGAAAACTATCACGCCTTCTCATCACCCAAGACAAGTCCAGTGCATATAGGGATATTTCCTGCGGCCAGGTAATAATCCATTCTTTCTGAAGCAATATTATTTCAAAACTAATCGTTTGATGGAAATAGCCTCACTTTATCACATGGAGCAGTGTTGCATTTGAACATTATCCCATTAGCCTTTAACAAGCTGCCATTCTCTCCCAAGCATTTAGCTTATAAATGATTTTCAAACACCACAGTACTGTTAAAGATAAACTGGTCCTTTCCACCTTGCAAGAATGAGTTTAAGCAATTTCTGCAGCCATGCATTGGGTGAAGGTTAAAAAGCAGCAGCACCAGCCTTCGTCAATGAGCGATGGTGGGAGCAGGAATGTTTTGGTGGCAGCCTTGAATCCACATACACGTTCCCATGCAGTTCTGAAAAATACATCAGTCTTTGAAGCTCCAGATGTCAACCACTGATACATCATTCTCTGGTATTCCAGGACGATGTGACCTCTCCTCCTGCCTCCCAAGCTATGTTGAAATCAGCAATCTTCTAGGAGAAACTGGATAGGAAGATGCAGGAGGCTCTAAATTATAAGATGCAGTACATTGGTGCACCAGTATCCATCTGGCAGACTGGCATCCGACCACTACTTGAATCCCAGCTGGTGCTCAACAGAACAGTACCTATGCTGAATCCTGTAGGCGAAGTGACATTGGGTACTGCCGTGCTGATGGGAATCTCCAGTCCATTTGGAGAGAAAAGCTCTCTAAGGCACAGGAATTTACTGGGGTCTATGCCCCAAGAGATAAGTGTTCCACTTCTTAAGGTCTTGTCTGCAAGACCAGGTGAAATCAGATCCATGCAGTATTCTACGGATCTGAAGATATCTCTGACCAGGAGAGTTCAATGGGTCTCCCCTCTAACTCGTGTCTTCCTCAGGGATGGAGAAGATCTTCCCAGGACGATCTCTTCTTCACCGATTTCATTTAGATGATGGCAGATACCATCCCATTTGCATTACAGAAGGAGGAATTACTTTTATCTGTGTCCTTCTCCTCTACTCTCAATTCCTGACTCCGTGCTTACGACCTAGCAGCACTGTGTGCTTGGAATAGTCCCGCTCCCTCTCTCGCCATCTTTAAATTCCATCTTTTTGAAGCTGCTTTTAAATCTTAGGCCTGACTGTCTCTGCTTTAAGCCTCATAATTAACTTTCTTTTCTTTTTTAACCACTGTCTTGCTTTATGAAATGCCCCAAGTCTCTTGCCCTGTATGTTTGTCTTATTAGATCGTAAGTTCTATTGAGCAGGGACTGTCTTTTTGTGCTGCGTAAGTCGTGTAGCGCTATAGAAATGCTAAGTAATAGTAGTTAATTGAGTTCATTCCGAGAAGGGGGCCTCAGCAATCAGTCCCTGAACCGGTTCCTTTCAATATTTTCTTACGTGACATTGCGGAAGGATTGTTGGGAAAGATTTGTCTTTAGGCTGAAGATACCAAAATCTGCAACAGGGTAGACACCCAGTAAGGTGTGGAAAGTATGACGAGGGATCTAGCGAAGCTCAAGGAACGGTGTAGGGTCTGGCAGAAGATTTAATGCTAAAAAAATGCAGAGCTATGCATTTAGGATGCAAAATGCCAAAGGAGAGGTAAAGTATTGGAGATGAAATTCTTCTAAGTATGACAAAAGAGCAGGATCTGGGGGTGATTGAATCTGATGATCTCAAGGTGGCTAAGCAGGTCAATAATGTGATGGCAAACGCCAGAAAGATGCTTGGCTGCATAGACAGAGGAATGGTCAGCAGAAAAAGGAGACATTTGTTCTTACCTGATAATTTTCTTTCCTTGATTCTTGCTAGATCAGTCCTTACGTGTGAGATATCTCCTCTCTTCGGCTGATGAAGATAGAGGACACACCTCTTTTGTGACCTCACTCTGGGCTATAAAGGAGGTGTGGTCCTTCCGCCAAAGAACTATAACAAAGTAGAGAACCCCCCTAAATGAAACTCTTAAAAAAAAAAAAAAAAAAAAAGAAGATGGTCCTCAGGGTCATGCCCCGAGTGCGGCAAGAAGTGAGTGAGAAAGAGTGTGGAAACATATTGCAAATAGGAGTGAAGATCCATATTCCTAGGTGGGCTCTGAACTGGTCTAGCAGGAAGCAAGGAAAGAAAATGATCAGGTAAGAACACATTTCTCATTCCTTTTCTTCCTGTTTCACAAGTCCTTAGTTCTGGAAGCTCCCTAAGCTACCCCTCCTCATGGCGGCAGGAGGAAGACAGGGCTGCCTTAATGACTCCTGTCCCAAAGGAAGCGTCTGCCTTAGCCTGGATGTCCAGTCTGCAATATCTAATGAAGGCGTGTAATGATGTCCACGTGGCTGCCCTACAGACGTCCTCCAGGGAGGCTGGGGATGCTTGTGCTCTTGTGGCGTGCACCCGTCATGCGGCCAGTGTTTGCCTGCCAAAGAGAAGTTACGCTGAAGCTATCAGTTCCCTGACCCATCCTGCTATGGTCAATTTGGAGGCTGCCTCCCAAGAATTCCCAAATGGTATAAACAGCTCGTCTGTCTTTCTAAGGGCTTTTGTTTTTAATGTAATCAGGTATGTTTTAATGTAAACCGGTATGATTTGTATCTGATACAAGAATGTCGGTATATAAAAGTGAAAAATAAATAAATATCTCAAGAGTATAGGCCGCACATCCAGCAGATGTAGACTCTTGTCATTCCCTTTGAAATCACTGCTGTTGAATGCTGGGCGTGACAGTCACTGATTTACATGGAATGAACACACCACGTTTGGTAACAATAGAAAGGTGGGCACGACCAGGGAGAAAACCAGGTAAGGGTTAATTCTGAAATGCACCTAGCGGAGCAGAAAAGCAGTCTTCAAGGACAGACCCTCCAGGGATTCTTGCCTCAGGCCCTCAAAGGTACGTTAATGTCCCACTGAGGGACGGGCCTGGATGCGTTATACTCCCTTTAGAAACCTTATATCCACATGCACTGCCACCTGGGAGCCCTTAACTCAGCCCCCTATATGGCCCCTGATATGGTGGCAACCTACACCTTAAAGAAATTGAGCGCTAAACCCTTGTCCAGGCCCCTTTGTAGAAAATTCAGTATTCAAGGTGTGTTTTACCTCCAGGGAGAGAGACCATGGTCCTGCCAGAACTCGTTGAATGCTTGTCAAATCCTAATTATGCTAGCAAGCTGGAGGATTTACCTGCCTTTAAAAAGTATTCCCACCGAAGAGTACTCTCTCCCAGGCAAATGCACCCTTTCAAGGGCCAGGCCAGAAGAGGAGATGGAGATGGGTCCTTCGTGGTACTGGATCCTGTCACAGCAGTCCTCGCTCCCTGGGTAGGGACAGACGAGATCCAATAGAGGTCTGCAGACTAGGTCTTCACTAGAGACTAATACAAACTGGCCACATTATTCTGCCGATTTCTCCATGGCAAGCCAGACTGCTGGGCTAGCACTTTCTTCTGGATGTATAAACCAGCATCATCATCTGAGGCCTCAAATGTACTTGTGAATGGGCCTTCTCAGTCGCAGGAACTCTATCTGTCCAGGTTAGAATGGCAGAAGCTGATATATCCTTCAGAAAGGCCCTGAAAACCTATTTATTTAGGCAGTTTTACAGTTAGGAGGTATCTGAGCCATTGTTATAGCAGACATCTATTCAGCCCCTCGTGCTATAAGGTATTCAAATGGCAATTTTTTTTTAGTTGATCTGTTTTTGTTAGTCTGTTTACGTTTTATTTAATGTGGTTTGTGTTTTTATTATATATGTGACTCCCTCTGTAATCTGCCACGATCTGGCAGATGCAAGGGAAAGGCAGCATACTAGACTCACTTCACTTTGGAAATGCTCCTAACTGGATTAAGTATAAAATAAAGCAATTTCATATGTTTATTACAAATTTTATTTTTCTCTTAAAACTTTCCTTATTAAAAAAAGTATCCAGTGTGATGGGAAGTGGGGTGCATGGAGAATAATGTATGTGCTGTTTAAAAACATAACACTGCTGAATAATTAGATAAATCAGGACTGCAATCTGAAAAAAGACATTCTAAGTTTCCTTAAAGTCAGGAAATGTACAGAGGAATCAATCTTCTTTGCTTCACTGAATTCTATTTAACTTAACATTGCAATGAGAAAGAGAACTGGTCCCGCGAAGCTCCATGTTATATTATCGGAACTTCCTGCTTGCTGGACTGGACCAATTGATATGGTTTGTGTGGCCTTCAGAGAAACAGATTACCTACAATAGTAACATGGTCAATGATCACAGGAAAAGACCAACCAAACCATTCAACCTGCCTAAACTGCAGGTTCTGTCTATCGCAGCTGTCAGCCATAAAGCCTGACTTTCTGTAAGATCTCTCTCCTTATCCAGTACTGTTTCTTGCACGTCTCATTTGTACTCTACCACCTCAGGCAGACGAGTTTATAAGATCCTCCCTCCCTTTCCATGTCTAGCCACAAAGCTTGCAATAGTGTAAATAGCTACCAGTATCAGCGTGGTCTCTGCCAAACCTACAGCTTTCTAAATTCCCTGCTCAGCCTGGCAGAAAGATGGAGCCAGGTGAGCCCCTGCATTTCCACTAGGACTTATTAGCAGCGCGCCCAACAGATCCTGTCATATAGCTGTTTCCACTTGTCCTTTTAACATTTCCTAATACTGATTTATTTATTCTAGTTGTAAGTCCCGGGGCTTTCCTGGGAGGGGGGGGGGGGCGTGTCGGGGGGCGTGACGCGGCCGGCACGTCATCCAGGGGTGTGGCCGCGGCCTCCGGACCGCAACATGGTGCGCGGCAGCCGGCCCGGCCCTGCTCAAGGCAGGTGTAACTTGTTCAAAGGTGGGGGGGTGGGTTATGTAGGGGAAGGGAGGGAAAGGTGCGGGGGTGGAAGGAATGGAGGCAGGCTGCGTGGCTCGGCGCACGCAGGCTGCCGATTTTGGGCAGCCTTGCATGCGCCGACCCCGGATTTGCGCGGCTACGCACGTATCTATTGAAATCCCGCGTACTCTTGTTCGCACCTGGTGCGCGAAAAAAGTACACGTGTGCGCAGATTTATAAAATCTACCCCAGTAATACCAATATTCAAAATGGAAACATCAGAACACCATATTAAAATATATTAAACTAGATATTTCTGACTACAAACAGAACAAGAAAAACCATGACTAAAATAAAAAAAGGCACCACGACCCTTCAAATTCAGACAATAAAAACCATCATCTTAAAGCTTGCTGAAAAAGCCATATTTCACCATCAACTTTCTATTTTTCTACTGGTTATGCTTTTCTTTAGGAACCCTGGCATCCTCGTGGCTTTGGCCATCACCGTATGGCACTGTTTCGCAACCTTGAAAGTATGGTGAGATTCTGATGGCCCTCAGGTTTCTGCACCCTAGATGCTGAACTCTACATATTTTCTTATTAAAACTTAGCTACCCAGTAGCTGACCATTCCTCAAGCTCTCTTAAATCACATCAAATGTTGTCTACTCACACAAGCATATCAACTATGTTGCAGGTTTTGCATCACTTGCCAAAAAAGGCAAACCTTTCCTCCTAACTCCTCTACAATATCATTCACAAAGATACTGAACACAACTGGCCGAAGAATCAAACCCTGAGGCATTCCACTCATCACAATTTGTCATCTATCACTCAATTAGTTTCTAATCCAATCCACTGACTTGTGTCCTACCCCTAGATTGCTCAATTCATTTATGAGCCACTATGAGGGACAATATCATAAGTTTTGCTGAAATACCAAAGTTTATGACATGCAACTCTTGATCTCATGATCCGGTTACCCAATCAAAAAAGTCAGATTTGTCTGATGCAATTGCCCTCTGGTAAAACCATACTGCCTTGGATCCCACAACACACTGGGTTCACTTCATTTAGAAGTTTCCCACCCTCAGTCTCTCTAATTTCCAATCTTCTCCCTGCTAACACTTTTATTAAAAGAAACTAAATATACTCTTTTCCAGTCCACAAGAAACCCCATCTCCAAAGATCTATTGATCAGGCCTTTGAGTAGACCCAATAGAACCTCTCTTAATATCTTCATATCTATCCCATCTGGCCCCAAGACTGACCACATTTAGGTTTTTTTTTTGTTTTTTGTTTGGTTTTTTTTTATAGTTCCACACGCACATTCTCTTCCATAAATGGCACCGTTTCTATCTACTACTACATACACTCTTACAAATATTCAGTGGTCTTCCAATCCATCCTTCAGTGAATACTGAATAAAAGTATGTATTTAGTACTTCAGCATTTTATCTATCCTCCACACATTTTTCCAGGTCTCCTCTCCATTTTACAATTCCATCTCTGGCCCTCCTTTATTGACACAGCAGAAAAAAATCTTATCATCTTGTTTTACTTCTGTAGCTATCTTTTTTTCCACTTGCACCTTTGCTATTCTACCTTCCCTGCCTCTTTCAGCTTTACCAGATATTTTTACCTGTGGTCCACTTTCCAAGATCGCATGCATATTTTTGAATGCTAATTTATGCCCTCCTTTTATCAGCCACCTCCAATTTTTTTTTTTTATATATTTAACATAATTATACAAGATAGTATCTTGTCAGAAAATAACACTTTATAGAAAAAAAATTTACAATCAGTAAAAAAAAGTAAATAAATAAAAGAAACCAAAATTCACTGTATCTTTTGTTAGTATACCAGATGGGGGAGATACAAAGGAAATATATAAAAAGAAAAATATAATAAAGAGGGGATAAGACCATGACTAAAATAAAAAAGGCACCACGACCCTTCAAATTCAGACATACAGGCCCAACTAATGACAGATCTACTATTCCACACTAACTCAAGGCACATTCAGCTTTTTAGAATCCGAAAGAATCTAAGTTGTGGTGACTCAAAAACACATTTGACATTGTACAGTGTTAAAATATACTTCCAGAGAAAACGGACCACAAATAGTTCATTAAAAGCAAAGCTTCTTAGCACACTGAAAGAAAGTATCTTTGATGCTCTTACATGGTTCTAGAAAGATCTGGAATTAACCACACTTTCTGCTCAGACTATTAAGAAACAGTTACATCATCAAGTCCTGATCTTGTGGGCACACAAAGATGAGAAGAGTCCCCCTAAGTTGTTCTTCCTCACCATATGATCTCTCCAGATGGTCAGTAAGGTCAAAACTATTAGTTGATAGAGGACATTTCTCTTGAAGGTCTTTTGCCAGATGGTAGAAAATAAGCCCAGCTTCAGCTAGGATCCTCAGTACCTTCAAGGGGTATCTCCTGAACAGATTGTTTGAAAAGCATATCAGTCTCTTATTGCACTCAATTTATTTTCTTAACATAAAGATTTGTTACTCTTTCAATAGTTCCTTTTAATTTATCCTACTTTTTTTTCACTTAATCCTCCCACTATGCCAGAGACTCCTTAACGTATTTCCTCAATTCATTAAAGTTGATATTTTTAAAATCCGAAATGTTCACATTTGTGTACGATTCCTGTATGCCTTGGCTGTTATATCAAATCATACAATTTGATGATCACTGATGCTCAGGAGGGCACCTACCCAGATATTAGAAACATTTTCTCTGTTCATAAGAACTTGGTCCAATATCATCCCTCCTCAAGGGGTTCCATTAAATTGTCAAGAACAAACTGGCATTATAAACAGTATTAGATTTATTTGCTGCTTTTCCCAAACCTGTTTTCAACATCCCATTCCTGTGCAAACTAATAGAATGAACAGTGGAAACTCAACTGAACGCCTAGCTGGCAGACAGAAACTGTCAGGACCCTTGCCAAACTGGATTCAGGAGGAACAGAAACCGTCCTTGTTGCCTTGTTGGATCAACTCTTCTTACAACATGTCAGGAGCCAGGCCGCAGTGCTACTTTTACTGGATTTCTCAGCAGCCTTCGACACTGTAGTTCACAATATCATGATATCAGGCTTGCGAGGCAGAACTAAGTGACAAGGTCCTAACCTGGTTTAATTCCTTTCTGTCGGATAGGCAATAATCTGTACATTTTGCTGACAGCTCTATACCATCACCAGATTTTTCAATATCTACATCAGAACACTTGCACAACTGATCCATAATTTTAATATCAAATCCTACATCTATGCGGATTCTGTCTAGCTTGTATTACCATTGAATCCAGACCAATCAAGAGCAATAAAAAAAGTTAAGTATGTGTCTCATTGCCATAAAAGAGTGGACTAAAATCAACTAACTCCATAAAAAATGGAGAATCTCTGGATATGAATCACAAATGGGCAGGTCTCAGATTTGAAAATCTTATTCTAAGCCTTTGACCTAACCCTTAAACACAGGCAAAAAGCCTCAGAGTTTTGCCAGAGTCAGAACTAACCATGCTCCTGGAAATCCAGATATTAAAGAGCCACCTATGTACATTCTGCAGACTCTGTCTTCTCATCAAGAAAAAGAACCTAGTCACAGTAGTCCATGCCATGCTGACCACATGTTAGATTATTGCAACACACTGTATGGGGGCTTAACAGACAAGGCCCTTCAAACTTCAGGTAATAAAAAACTTTGGCTTTCATCCCTCTATCAACTGTGCAGCAAATGACCATATCACACCAGTCCTACAAAAACTCCATTGGCTACCAGTCCCCTACAGAGCCAAATACAAACCTTGATGCTGATTTTCAAGGTTCTAAGAGGAAATGGTCCTAATTACCTAAGAAAACTGTTGTCCTTCTACTAGTTTTCCAAACCTCCAAGATCCTCACTTGGTGCCTCCATAATGACCTAGTCCATAAAAGAAAGACATGGTTTAATGGAACAAAGTCAGCATGGCTTTACCCAGGGCAAGTCTTGCCTCACAAATCTGCTTCACTTTTTTGAAGGAGTTAATAAACATGTGGATAAAGGTGAACCGGTAGATGTAGTATACTTGGATTTTCAGAAGGCGTTTGACAAACTTCCTCATGAGAGGCTTCTAGGAAAAGTAAAAAGTCATGGGATAGGTGGCGATGTCCTTTCGTGGATTGCAAACTGGCTAAAAGACAGGAAACAGAGAGTAGGATTAAATGGGCAATTTTCTCAGTGGAAGGGAGTGGACAGTGGAGTGCCCCAGGGATCTGTATTGGGACCCTTACTGTTCAATATATTTATAAATGATCTGGAAAGAAATACGACGAGTGAGATAATCAAATTTGCAGATGACACAAAATTGTTCAGAGTAGTTAAATCACAAGCAGATTGTGATAAATTGCAGGAAGACCTTGTGAGACTGGAAAATTGGGCATCCAAATGGCAGATGAAATTTAATGTGGATAAGTGCAAGGTGATGCATATAGGGAAAAATAACCCATGCTATAATTACACAATGTTGGGTTCCATATTAGGTGCTACAACCAAGAAAGAGATCTAGGCGTCATAATGGATAACACATTGAATTCGTCGGTACAGTGTGCTGCGGCAGTCAAAAAAGCAAACAGAATGTTGGGAATTATTAGAAAGGGAATGGTGAATAAAACGGAAAATGTCATAATGCCTCTGTATCGCTCCATGGTGAGACCACACCTTGAATACTGTGTATAATTCTGGTCGTCGCATCTCAAAAAAGATATAATTGCGATGGAGAAGGTACAGAGAAGGGCTACCAAAATGATAAGGGGAATGGAACAGCTCCCCTATGAGGAAAGACTAAAGAGGTTAGGACTTTTCAGCTTGGAGAAGAGACGGCTGAGAGGGGATATGATAGAGATGTTTAAAATCATGAGAGGTCTAGAACGGGTAGATGTGAATCGGTTATTTACTCTTTCGGATAGTAGAAAGACTAGGGGGCACTCCATGAAGTTAGCATGGGGCACATTTAAAACTAATCGGAGAAAGTTCTTTCACTCTTTGCACAATTAAGCTCTGGAATTTGTTGCCAGAGGATGTGGTTAGTGCAGTTAGTATAGCTGTGTTTAAAAAAGGATTGGATAAGTTCTTGGAGGAGAAGTCCATTAGCTGCTATTAAGTTCACTTAGAGAACAGCCACTGCCTTTAGCAATGGTTACATGGAATAGACTTAGTTTTTGGGTACTTGCCAGGTTCTTATGGCCTGGATTGGCCACTGTTGGAAACAGGACGCTGGGCTTGATGGACCCTTGGTCTGACCCAGTATGGCATTTTCTTATGTTCTTAGATGTTCCTTTCAGTTTTTTCTTTTTTTTTTTAATTTATATCTTTATTGATTTTCCATTGATTAAAACAGAAGAATACAGAATTTCAGTTTGATCAGAAAAAACCTAGCAAACTAATTATTCCACAAAATAATCTTTAAGAAATTAGCTTGTTTCTTACAGTATAACCAAATGTAACAGGTACTTATATCAACAAAACAGAGTTGGGAGCTTCAAAATTAGAAATAAACTTATAATTTCAGTAAATCACAGACTGTGCTAATCTATTTCTCTCATTGCTCACTAGAGAGAGGGGACGAGGTGGCAATTCTCTTCTGTTCAACAAAAACGTTTAACTGTTCTGGTAAAAAAAATATGAAAACATCTTGTTCTTTCTTAATTATACATTTGCATGGAAATCGTAAAGTGATCACATCTTGGTGAAATACCAGAAATTGTTTTCTTCTCTGCTGTGTAGCGAATGACAAATCAGGAAAAATTTTTACTGCGTTACCATAAGAGATGGGGTATTTGGAAAAATATTTTTTCATGACCTTGTTAAGGTCCGAGAAATTTATAAAGGAAACTAACAATATTCCCCGATCTATTATCAAGTTATTAGAAGTTTCTAAGAAATTTGTTAAATCATCGTTGGAAAGGCAGTTCTGAAACATTCAAGTTTGCATTTTTCTTAGGTAAAAAATAGCAATAACTAATACTGGGCAACTCTTGTTCAGAAAAAGACAAAACTTCCTGAAGACATTTTTGCAATGACTCCATAGGTATCTCACCAGCTACCCTTGGAAAATTGAGTAGCTGGAGGTTTAACCGTTTGGAGTTATTCTCAAAAATTTCTATCTGCCTAGAAAGTGCTTCTCTGTCTTTAGCCACTACAGCTTGAAATTCCAAATTTTTAACACCTGATTCTTCCAGAACTTTCATTCTATCTTCAGACTTTTTAACCACTTTCAGTTTTTTTCTAACAATTTTTCTCATTTTATCAAAGTTTCCCTTTTGAAAGTTTAGCACGAGAGCCGTGGATTTGCATACTGTTCCTCTTCCAGTCATTAAATCAAATTTGATCATATTATGATCACTATTGCCAAGCGGCCCCACCACCGTTACCTCTCTCACCAAGTTCTGTGCTCCACTGAGAATTAGATCTAAAATTGCTCCCTCTCTCGTCGGTTCCTGAACCAATTGCTCCATAAAGCTATCATTTATTCCATCCAGGAACGTTATCTCTCTAGCGTGACCCGATGATACATTTACCCAGTCTATATTGGGGTAATTGAAGTCTCCCATTATTACCGCACTACCAATTTGGTTAGCTTCCCTAATTTCTGTGTACATCATATAAATATATCATATATAAATTCTGAAGCGGTTAACAAGCAAAATAAAGATTTATAAATCAAAAAAGCAGTATAATACAAACGCACAGGACAGCAAAGAAACCATAAATGGATTCTGTCAATTCTCCAAGAAAGCTTTCTTTAACATATAGGTTTTATGTGCCCTTTTGAAAGATTTTACATAGGATATAGTTCACAGCTCATCAAGAAGAGAGTTCCATAGTATTGAACCTGCTGCAGGTTTTACAGTTGGTATTTTAATAGATACGTTCGTGCTGATCTTAAGGACCTAGGACAGTGATGGTGAACTCCAGACCGTGAGTGCCACGAACAGGCCAGGTTTTCAGGATATCTCCAATGAATATGTATGAGAAAGATTTGCATGCACTGCCTCCGTTGTATGCAAATCTATCTATCCTGAAAACAAGGCCTATCTGTGGTGCTGGAGGACTGGAGTTTGCCATCACTGACCTAGGAGGACTGCAGATTTTCAAGTCAGAGCTTACCGAGCTAAGACAGTCCAAATTTAGCAAACTGAAAATGATTACAGCTAGCTTGTAGAATATCCTCCATTGAATGGGAAACAAATAAAAGCCTTACATGCCAAACTCCTTGTACCTCCATATGGGAAGGCAGCTGAAACATGCTCCCTACTTGTACTAGAATTAATCTGACTCTTATAACCACCTTCTATGCTATCTGGAAGGTACCAGGTGTAGTCATTCATCCATGCCATTTTGGCAAGTAAAATCAAAGCACAAGCTCTCTGGGATGGGCACCTACAGCAGGCTTAACAAATGATCAACTCTCTACAGAGAGCACGCCAAAATCAGACGTACAGAGCCGAAGGGCATTCTGTTCAGCTGAAGGTTCCTGCCCGAGAGAGCTTATGCTTTGATTCTTCTTACCATGCCTTGATAAACTGGCACTGCATATGAGACAGGCGCTAGCACTTTCTGTCATTCAAGGCCATTTTGACAAAGAATGGATTGTAAAATAAAAGAATAAGTTCTCTGGGGAAGGCATCTACAGCTAGATGAACAAAGCATTGGCTATGTGGGTGGGCACCAACCACTGAGCTGTACAGATTTTAGCACTGCATGACTGCATACTGTCCAGCTATTCAGAAAAAACAAACAAAAAAAATCTGAAATTGGTGGCTGCCTAAGAGATTTAACTTCTGGGTCTGAGGTGGCATAAACTCACATTTCTGGTGGCCAATGTTGTCTATTATTGTGCCCTGTGTGGTAACTCCAGACTCAGAAAGGACTTACATTTCCAATGTAGTTTTCTGGGGCTGGAACCTACAGCATAACAATGTGTAAGCTCTCTGGGACAGGCACCTACTGCTCAGCTGTAGTATGCTAAAATCGAGATGTTTTATGCTTCGTACAGCTGTAGGTGTAAGTCCAAGAAAGCTTATGCCTATAACTCCTTTTTTGGCGGCCTAAGATGGCATAAACTCACATTTTTGGTGGCCAAAGTTATTCTATTACTGTGCCCAGTGTGGTAGATGATGCCACAGCATGGGCACAGCAATGGAATATCTTGACCACCACGTCCGTTAACTTTAACTGCACCTCAGGTCAAGGAGGTAACCTGTATGTTAAAGTGCTTTAAAAAAGGAGCAAGGACATATGTGCTTGAAGTTGGAAGGAGTGTGACCAAAACGGCCTTGCATGCAAGATCCCATTTTCGGCACAACGTCGCATGCTAGGCCATTTGGTCAAGGCATGCCAAGTGAAAGCAAAGGGTAAGCTCTCTAGGGCAGGAACTACAGCCAAATAGTAAGTGCTGTGCAGCCTTAACAGCTGTAGGTGCCTGCCCTAGAGAGCTTACCCTTGGCATGCCTGTGCCCATGTTGAGATGCCCAGTGCCAATCTTGCTTGGCACTGGGCATCATTTTAGTCCTTCCCACTTCAAGCACTAACCTCCCCATTTCTGTTTAAAGCAGTTTTCTACATTACGGCAGATTTTAAGGTTATCACACACTTTCATTCAGCACGCTCTCTTTTCTTTTTTTTTTTTTACTTGTTTGATTTGCATTCCATACATACCATGGGGACCCCGGTTTTTAACGCATGCATTAAGTAAAACCTACACTAAAATTTAACTTAAATTTTAGCACAGGTTTATGACATCAGTCCCATGGAGAGCTACACTAGTAATATGCCTGGGACCTCATTAGGGTAACAAACCAAACAAGCACTGCCGAAATGACTGCAGCCTCTATGCCTGTAAAAATTGTTTTATTTTTTTCACAACAAGGTTAAAGTACAGTAATACATCATTCCTTCATATGCACCTAAGCAAACCAAATATCTACTTCTTAGAAAAGGCCTGTTTTTCCATGAAAAAAACTTTTGTGGATATCTGTTCATTTTTAATCGTAATCTTCCTCTAACTGGAACAAGTGTGTAGCACACCACCACTTTCAGCAATAATGCTATAGTTTAGAAGTCCAAGGGTTATATCCAGTCGGTTTTTCAGACTGAAGGCACTGTAGAGATAAACCACTAATGTCATCTCTTAGTGCTTTCATTAAAAGGCATAAAGTCCCATTCATATTTCCAATAATCTCAGAAACTTCAGAACTGAAGACAAATTCAAACATTTCCCACTTACAACAATCATCCTGATAGATCTGGACCACAAGGTCTGATTTATTAGAAAAACCAGCTGAAATTTGCACAACATTTTCAAAGTTTTTAACAAACTTCAGTCTTCTACCATTTGAGTAAAAGGATCCTGTTTATGTGAGGTCACGATTTTAAGAATAGAAAATAATTCCTGAGAACTGGGCAAAAAGGAAATACAAGACAAAATATAATCTTTTTTAGCCTTATCAGTGCCTCTACCATAATTCTCCAATAATGCAATAAATTGTTCCAAATGTAATGATATAATTATGAAAGGGAAATATTAAACAAACTACTGCAATAGCATTCAGATTCTAAAAGGGAGACTAAGAAAACAAAACAATTAGGAAAAACTAAAAGTTGTAAGGGTTAAAAAACAGCAAGAGGTGTGGAGATTGCCTGAAAATGAATTAACAAAATGTAGAAAAACAAAATTCAACACCAAGAATTAAGAACTTATTCAGGGCACTCGTATACTCTAAATGGTCTACAATGCACTGGTCCCCAATCTCAGGCACTAAATCCAGCAGAACCAGATCACCCAATGCCTGCTGAAGTTTACAGACCTTTTCGATCAATCAGCAAATGACTTACAATCTGATAAGAAATAGATAAATAATAATAAATGGGGGAGCAACTGCAGTCCAAGAGAGGATGAGAAAGGATAGCAAAGAGTTCCTGGAGAGCAGAACACTGATCTGAGCATGCATGTACAGCCACGGGTCTTTGACAGCAAGGGTCTTTAAAAAGCAATGTGAAAGGAACATAAAAAGGTGGACCCAAGGAAGAATTTGACTGCCCTGACTCAGGATACTAGCATCTGACCATCCTAGCACACAGGCACTGCAATGGATGCACCACAGGGCCTACTACTGCCTCAAAGCTCACAGACACGAACTCAAAGCAAAACAGCGAGCTCACAGAAGCTTCTGAAGACCTTCAGTGGCCACACTAACTATGTATGACAGCAAAGACCTTTGTCCTCTGAGAACCTATTGCTTGAAAATACTTTTGCCTTGTGTAAGAGGTTTCCAAAATCATAGCTTGTGTCAGTTTGCCTTTTTGGACAATGCTTCTACTGGAGAAGTAGGCAGAGAGTGACAGATGAGCATGACTCAGCCTATGACCAAACCTCTCATTTTCCTGTAAATACAGAATCTGAGCCATAAGGAATCCTAGCACTAGCTATATATATTCTAAACCTGCAGAAGAGGAGAATATCAGACATTGATATCATGGCTTTCTTACCCACAAGCACTCTTGAATTGGAGCAAAGTTTAGGAATGACAGATCTTTTCTGTGACATCTTTGCAGTGGGAAATAAATGTCAGCCGCTCCTGAAACCTTCATCCTTGTGGCTGGATGCTAGTGTCAGATATGGGTTTCACTGGGAAAAGACAGACCCCTTCTCATTTTATCTCACACTGCCTCTCTCTATTAAACTGTAGTGGAACAAAGAAGATGCCTACCAAATTTATATTTTCTGAAACTCAACCAAATGATGTACAGAGGAATGTATAGCACACACTTCTTGCATCCCTTCAAGTGAAGCAAACGACCTGTGATTGGAACACTTTCTGGTCAGGCTCCAGTTATAGATCCCTCTCCACATCATTTTGTCTGGTGGAGATGCTCTTTTGTTCAGGCATTATTTCCACATGGGAAAACTAGTAAGCCTGCCCTTTCTAAGGTGAACTGGGCAATAAAGAATCCTGTCACAAATTATGATTTCTCAAATTAGACAAAATTCCACATTTACGTCCACATTTTAAAAGGCCTGTGTGTAAAAATCAGGGGTTACATGCATGGCCGGGCCTTTCGTGCGCTGCACGCATTTTAGAACGGGCTCGACCATGCGCGTAACCCCAGATACATGCACAAGTGCAGGGCCTGCTGAAGGGGGCGGGGTCTGAGCAGAGAGGGGCGGGGCACGAGGCGGGCCGGGACAGCACCATTGGATTCTGGCAGACGGCCGGCATGCGGAGATTACTTCTGCTAATACAAACATTTTAAAAATAGGGTTAGTTTAGGGGTCATGGAGGAGAGGGGTAGAGGAGGAAAGATAGGGTTAGTGGTAAGGAAGTTCTCTCCCAGTTCGCTCCTTTATTGGATGCGTCGCTGCACATATTATTTTAAAATCCCCCCCCCCTCCATGCATGGAGCAGGCCACTCGCCCACACATGCACACGGACGTGAAACTCCAGCACGTATGTGCGTGTGGGAAACTTATTTTATAACATGCGTGCACCAACGCACGGATGTTATAAAACCATTGCATCCACGTGCGTGTGCCGGGAACCTTTTAAAATCCACCCCACGAGTTCATATGCACAATTTTGTTAATGCAAATGTTTGTTACCCCCAAGAAAAAGAAGGGAGAGAACGAATAGTCTGGATCACTTAAGTGGAAGGGTGGAAGCAGACTATGCCTCATCTACATATAATAATGAGCTCGATATTCAAAGCAAAACGTTTAGATAAGTTATCTGGAAAAGACTTATTCGGTTAAGTTACCTGGGATAGTGATGATGCTGAACATTCTGTCAGAAAGCAGGATAAGTTATATCCAGTTATGTTAGACTGATTAACCTAATCGGAAATGTATGGATAACTAGCGATATCTGGTAAGTAGCGTTGCCCCAATCTGCCTACTGCCCTACCACTGGATATCGCTGGATTACTTACTTCTCTGGCCACTGAATGTAGCTGGATATTTACTTAGCAGGATAAGTGGTGTTAAATATCGGCCTCACTCAGACACTGTGGTCCCGGCTGCTTTAAATGATCTTCACATTCCTTTCATGCTTACTTCCACAGTTGCACTGATCCAGTCAAATCCAAACAAAGAAGTGAACGGGATGTTTCAGAATCATTAAAACTGATGTTGCTTTCTTTTTCCTTTAAATCTGTGCAGGTTCTCATTTCTCACCCTTCTCTGGCAGTCAATGAAATGGCCCAAGATTTACCGTGAGCCTCCCCAGCAGGCTGCGGAGACCTCCGAGGTGACTGCTAGACGGCACGGCTGGAGGAGATGCAAACCTAAATGAATGCAGCGTCTTACCACCAGTGAGAAAAGCCGGCAATAAGACGTTACCTCAAGCCTTGGGAGCTAATAATACAAGAAATAAAACTGCTGCGGCTATGATTGATGGATGTGTTCAAGATGCTTACCACTTATTTCTAACGTGCTGGGTCAAATATGTTCATCTTTTGTCATCTGTAAACTTTCGTTTTGTGAAGAAGCCTTTTACTCTGTGAGGGGTTCAGCTTAGTCACTCTGATAGCAGTAGAAAGGACAAAACTGCAGCAAGGGAAGAAGAAACCAAACTACACTTCATATTGTAACTGGCCGTTAAGCCCCTAACAACGGGCTACATTACCTTTGTTTTTGGTCCATTTCCTTACCCCTCATTCTCCCCCTCCCCTCACTCCTCACTCCCCCTCTCAGCTCATTCACAACCCCTTCGGATGGCGCAGACTGAAGATCTCCGGGGGAGGTCCCTCCCTCCCGTGCGCATGCCACCGCTAATGCTCCTTGCCGTGCCATTTTTGTTACAGGCGAGCTCTGAGCGACGTGCTGCCCGCGCATGCGCGGTAGAGTTGCGGCACGACGGTCAAGCTTCATTTATCTAGTAGATAGGTGTAAGGAATCTCTAACTAGCTGGGGAGGTTCTGAGAGATTCACCGAATCTCTCAGAACCTCAGATTCTATTCCCCCGGCTGAGAGACCAGGATGATGCCTTAGCCTTTCATCTCTACGTAAGAACCATTTTAGGTGCTGGCATTTTTGCTCCTTGCCCTCTGTCTGTTAAATTTTGTAATTTAAGGAAAGAGAGAAGCTGGCGGGTTTTTCCCTTAAAGCCAGCTGGACAGATTAATTTGAAGCAGTGTTTACTCTTTTTGTTCAGATTTTCCCTGGGAGAGCCTTGGTACCCCTTCCCAGAGGATTGGGGTTAGATGAAGGAGTAGGGAAGACCCCTCCTCCGTGATATACACCTCTCCATGACCCACCGTGGAGGAGTTTTCACTTGTTTTTCTCTCAGTAAACTCTTTTCATTTTGAGACCAACACCCTTCCTGACTCTTATTTTCCCTAGTTTTCACGTAAAAGTCTATTGCTTTTCCATCTGGAATTGTGCCCTTTGTACTAGGGAAACAATCTCCAATCTATTGGGAAGAGGCATCGGAATAGCCTGAGGAGTGAAGAGAAGGCGTTTAATAACTGTTTGCTGACTCAAGTGTGTGGCACTTGAAAAGTTAGTGCCCACTGGTACTGTCATAAAGAGATTTAAAATATTTAAGACTTCAGGAGAAGATGTGCGATAAATTTGGGACTGGAAGGAGAATTGAACTACCTTCAATCTGAAGGACTGGCAATAAAGAATTGGCTTCCAGAGAGAATCAAACTTTACTAGAAAAGTGAGTTCACAAATCTAGTCATCTTTCTTTTGCCTAATTTTTCTTTGAATTTATTGGAAATCTGATTTGGGAGCTGTAAATATTCTTCAATCTTTTAATCAACTATAAAGAAGTTGGAAACTCTATTGCTCTCAGTGTGCTTTTAGGATGCAATAGAATGTGCCTATTATCAGTGCTGTTTTCAGAGAAGGAAAAAGGGCTTGTATGGTGTTCAATGCAAAAGGGCCTTGAAGCTAAGCTTGACCCACAGGAAGATATGAAAGCTCTCCATGGAGAACTGTGTGCAGATAGGGGTCCATCTCTCTCTCTCTCTCTTTGTGCCCCTGGGATCAGTCCATGGGGTTACATAAGTCTCAAAGTTGTAATCCGCCCAAAAACAGATTTCTACATCAGCCAGCACTGACAAAATCAGCTTAAAATGAAATTTCCAGTTCCTTCTTTGTAATATGCTGGAGAGAAGAGGCAGGTGTAGACTGCCAGATCCCCAAGGCTGGTGCAAGAGTATTAGGCGCCATACGCCAACCTTACAGCCTGGCACCTCCTGACATTCCCCCCCCCCCCCCCCCCCCCCCCCCATGCAATTTTAAATGATAAATTTATAACAGACTTTTACACAAAAAAGGACATTCTGAGGTAAAAAATATATATACATGTACATGTTGTGCTAGTTACATACACTGCTGTGCTACCAAACAGAAAACTGCAACCCGTATGGGATTAGGCTGCTTTAATACGCTGGGTGTGGGCTTGGCCCTCCTACGCCAACACAGCATTAATTGCCCACACTCAAAACAGTAACAATCCTATCTATGAAAAGGCAAGACTGCAAATATTACACCGGACTCTAAAATACCAATACACCCATCAGGAAAACAAGCCAAGGGACAATAGATCCCTACAGAGAAACCTCACGCTTACAGAATACTTCATCCCAGTCACATATGCAGAACACAGACACACCCTCAGCAGATACAGGGTATAAAGAGAAATGTGCAGGAAAGAGCTGAACAATGGAAGAACAGAAACCAGCATTCCTTACAAAACAAACAATAAAATCAAGAAACATAAATCATTAATCATATCAGTACAATCATCCTAATAAAAAGAATTTCAAAACAAGTGATGAATAGAATAATATCCAATAATTAAAGACACATACACATTTTGAAAGCTTTTCCAAACACCTATAAAATATTTTAGAAGAGCAGACACAAACAGCACCCAATAATTAAAAATAGGAATAAAAATCCTCTGTTCTCCATACCTGGGAACTTTTACTTTCCAGTTTGAGCATATCGTGGACTGGTGGATGGGAGCTGGTGGTGATGCACAAACTTTCTCCTCTCACATACACACTCTTACACACACGCACTCTCTCTCCCCACACAATCACTGTCTCCCACATGCTTTCTCTCACACATACACACATACAAATGCTCTCCCTCTCTCCTTCCCACATGATTTCTGAAACACATACATGCTCTCTTCCCCCACACATGCACTCTCCCCCACATGCTCTCATACACTCATATACTCTCACCACATGCACTCTCTCCCCACACAATCACTGTCTCCCCCACATGCTTTCTCTCACACAATCATATGCTCTGCCTCTCTCCTTCCCACATGCTCTCTCAAACACACACATGCTCTCTTCCCCCCCACATGCACTCTCCCTCACATGCTTTCTCTCTCACACACACACACATATGCTCTCCCTCTCTCCTTCCCACATGCTCTCTCAAACACACACACACTCTCTTCCCCCACACACGCACTCTCCCCCACATGCTCTCATACACTCACATATACTCTCACCACATGCACTCTCTCCCCACACAATCACTGTCTCCCCCACATGCTTTCTCTCACACATACATATGCTCTCCCTCTCTCCTTCCCACATACTCTCTCAAACAGACACACCTACATACTCTCTTCCCCCACACACGCACTCTCCCCCACATGCTCTCATACACTCACATATACTCTCACCACATGCACTCTCTCCCCACACAATCACTGTCTCCCCCACATGCTTTCTCTCACACATACATATGCTCTCCCTCTCTCCTTCCCACATACTCTCTCAAACAGACACACACACATACTCTCTTCCCCCACACACGCACTCTCCCCCCCCCACATATGCTCTCACCACATGCACTCTTTTTTTCTCCCCTAAAGGTGCAGGCAGCAGCAGCAGCCACTTTCTTCTTTGGCTCCCATGGCATTAGGAGACCTCCTGTCTCTTCCTTGTGGAGCAGAGGCGGCTCCTGTCTTTGACCATGCATGCCATCGGTTACTGATCCTCTTCGGTAGCCTGGGCCTGGCCACTGCAACTCTCATTTTGGCTGCATGACCTGGCCTGCTATTGTGGCCCTCTTTGGCTGCACCACTCTTCAACCGCACAGCCAGGCCTGCCGCTGCAATTCTTTTGAGCTGCATGGCGGCCTGATGCCGTTTCTCTTCGGCTGTGAGGGCTTGTCAATGCTGCTTCTGCTTCTTGAAGCCAGGTAGGCCTGACACTGCAATGCCAGGACCTCTCCCCTATTGCTCCTTCTGGTTGATGATGATTGGGCCTGCTTCCTCCTGCCGCATGGGCCCACAACACGCTTCCTATCCTGGTCCCTGCAGGCAGGAAGGAGAAGGCCCAACTGCCGTGGTCCTGCAGCTGCTGCTTCCACAATTCTGAGCAGGGCTGGTGGAAGCAGTAGGTGGCCACCACCAGACCCTGTGGCACTCTAGGTGGTCACTTAGTACTTCCACCAGTCCTGAAGATGCTCTATGAAGACCACACTCCCAAACTTACTTCTAAGCAAAAAATGCTATGGAGGTGATTAAAAAAAATCAAAACAAAAACCCGCACAGCAGATAACAGGATACATTTTCCTGATTAATTCACGCTTACCTGGTTAACTGTGCAGCTGAATATTGGGCTAAGTTTACGCCTGTTATTATATGTACAGGGTGCCCTGCTAAATTCTGCACTGAATATTGAGCTAACAGCTAAATTCAAAAGAAAAGCTGCCTCAGGAAGCCACCAATCCAGCCAAGCTTACAGCTTGCTGCTTGATTTTACTGCACAAGTTCAGTTAGAGTGACTGCATTTTACTGGGTACATTTATCCAATTAAAACCCAATATTAATATTGATCCCCTTGTGCACAACATGTCTTATTCATAATTCATTCATAGTTCGCCATTATGGCTCTCTCTAAGAGGTAGATTTTACTAATTTGCACACCAGGCGCAAACAAGAGTACGCGGAATTTTAACAGATGCGCGTAGCCGAGCGTATCTGTTAAAATCTGGGATCGGCGTGCGCAAAGCTGTGCAAAATCGGCAGCCTTCGCGCGCCGCGCCGCCTGCCTCCGTTCCCTCCGAGGCCGCTCCAAAATCGGAGCGACCTCGGAGGGTCCTTAAACCCCCCCCGTACCTTCCCCTCCCTAACCCCCCTACCTTTGTTTCACAAGTTACGCCTGCGATTCCCAAGCCCAGGAGCCATTTCGGAGGCCTCGGCCACGCCCCCGGGCCGGAACCATGCCCGCGGCCCCGCCCCCAAATGACGCGCCGCCGCGACACGCCCCCCAGGAAAGCCCCGGGACTTGCGCTCGGTGCACGCAGGGGGAACCTTGGGCAGGTTTTTGGGGGGGGTGGTACGCGCGTACCCCTTTGAAAACACTTAGGGCCAGATTTTCAGTCTCCCCTTTTTCAATGCTGGGCCAAGGGAGAGAATCTGAGAAGGTGACAGCACGGCAGACCATGCATCAACGGGAAAACTCAACATTATATCACCACTAATCTGAGTCGTCAATAACCAATCATGAAGAACCGCAATGGGCTGATCTCGGTTTGAGTCAAAATCCCTGTTACAGAACAATGCGGGAAATATTCAGAATTTAATATCACAAAATAAGTATTTCACATTATTTTAGGTGGGAGCCTGGCTGCAGGGAGAGATAAATAAAAGAATCATACTGCTGCAGTAAGTGAGGAAGGGACCGGAAAGATACTGACAACCAGTCCTCTCTCTTACATGTGTGAGCAGACCAACGCGGCAGCACAGAACTAACTACGGGATTCTGCCTTCTCTTCATAGCATCCCCAGCTCTCTCTCGGTTTTATTCCCATTTACTGCATCATTTCAATAAGATGTACCCCACTTAATACAGTCAGACTCTGGGATGTAATCATTTCAGCTGCTGTGCGCGGTTTCTGCAGTCTGAGGCTTACAATATGGCAGGGGAGGTGTTGGCCACATTCATAACGATGCTTACTGCAGAGGCACCCTGAGCACCCCCCAAAAATAAAGGTTCCCATAATCATTTTATTAGTTTCAGAACGGCTACATAGCTGTACAATAACTTTCTGTGGTTACAATTATATTGTTTTTAAAATAGCTTTGCAGACCTGCAGAGTGGTGTACATCAGTATGGTCAGCGAGTGGCAGCAGGAAGTGACCTCTAATTAATGGATGGGCTTGTGGGGGCCCTGCATGTCACAGAGAGGGCCAAGCTGCTAATATTGGAGCTGCCCTTCTCCCTCCCTGAGGTCCCACGTGACCCAGGGCTGCTGCACGGCAACTGCTAAGGGGAGGAAGCCACAGTGGCTCACTCAGCCCGGATTTCCATTAACTAGGACACTGCCTAGGGCAGCAACATGCCACTATGCCGGGACTTGCTACTGGGACGCACTGGGAGATAGGAGGAATGAAGGTTGGGGGCTAACATCAACAGTGCCCAGTGAGAGCACATCGAGAGGTTTCAAAAGCTCATGTACAACATCACTTTTGGATAATTCTTATATTAGTCCAGTATATGGTATCAGAACCTGCAAAGAACCCATAGGATAACATAGGAATATCACAGGTGATGAACAAAAGAGTACATAGGGAGAATTCCTCTCCCCGAAGAGCTGACAGTCGAAGTGATACTATAAAAGAAACGAGTACTTGCACGCCCTACTTATTCTCTGAGAGAGACTTTATTCAGGAAAGAGACATGTCTGCAGGGCACAATAACTGAAGCAATTGCCAAAAACAATGTAGGTTCACATTTACATTACATTTCAGCTTGGGCGCTTATAAACTTTGTCTATTCTTTTAGGCAGATATCTAATTTAAAAGGAAAAATAATTACTTTATTAATTATAGAAAAGCTATCGCAATAGAATCACTGAATTATATGTCCTAAATATAAAAGAAATCGTACCTCTTTGTACACTGGGTAATAACTAAGTAAATACATAATGGTAATAATCCTAGCCCTGTGTCTTATGTGATTGCATGCACGTTTCTTTAGTTGTTGACATAGAAGTAATAATGCCCACCTTGGATCAGTCATGCTACAGTATCATATAATGTATCACATTACTAGTCTATATTAGCTAGGATGCCATTAATATCACGTGTGCCACGTCACTTTGTGATTTCCTTTCAAACATGGCTGCTCCTCTTTGTACACTGGTTAATAAATTGAAATCGTGCAGCCCATTCAGCGCTGCCTCGAGTCTCCTCAACTAGACTCATTCCCCTTACCTATGTTAACTCTAACAAACCACCTTCACATCATGTACAACCACTAAATTCCCTCTAACAACTCACCTTACAAACAACGCTCACAATAGACGTACAAACAAATTGAACCTCAAACAAAAGACAAGAACATGACAAACGAACTTCCAACTCAAAACAAAAAACCCACGCTCTCAAAAAACCACTCAGCACAAATGAAGCATACACCCTCTAATCCTGAAAACAAACAAAAAAAAGCAACCAACAAACATCAAAAACACATATATCCAATACTCAAACTATATGCTACTCTAATTCATACTCATCAATGCTCGCTCAATAATAAAGAAAATTCCTCTAATCAATGACCTACTCAGACAGTAAACCAGATTTCATCACAATAACTGAAACCTGGCTCAAAAACACAGATTCCATACTAACCAACTAAACAATGAATACAACACCTTCTCAATTCCCAGAAAGAAAAAAAAAAAAAGGAGGCAGTTTAATGCTAATCTCCAAAAAAAAAACCTACAGTTGACACTTCGTCCAACAAACACATCCACACCCTTTGAAGTCGCATTATTTGATTCTCCAAAACTACAAGTTTGCCTCGTCTACTGTCCACCAGGATCACTCGACAAAAACTGCTCCCCACTAATTGAATACATCATGAATAATATATCACTCAAGCTCATCATCCTAGGTGACTTCAACATAAAATTTGACTCACTCACCCACTCAAAAACCTGCCAAACCATCATTGATGCCCTAACAGTACATCTAAAACAAGTAATTGAAATTCCAACTCACAAAGCAGGTCACGCCATCGACCTCATATTCATCAACACTGAAGATTGGCAAACAAACGCAATCCACACCACAGATATACCTTGGTCTGATCACCACTTAATCCAAGCCAACTTATCTATCAACTTCAACCTCAAATCACCTCAAAACACACTAAGTAAAATATCATACCATCCTCCATTCAACACTGAACTTCTACAGAAAACTCTTCAAACTGAACAAATTTATCAAACTCCGAATATGCAACAGCATCATGGCTAAACATCACAAAAAAGTAGCAGACAGCATCAACCCCACTGTTATAAAAACAATAAAGCAATCAAAACACATCAACCAATGGTATAATGATATCAGAGCAGCCAAACATACTCTGGAAAAAAGAAAAAGAATGGAGAAGGAACAAAACTGCAGCCACACTAAATATATATCGGAGATACCTAGCAAAATATAAAAACACCATCAACAATGCAAAAAAAGAATTCTTCTAACAAAATCACCAAATTTCATCACAACCCCAGAATAGTTCTCCATAGTACAAAACCTCACTAAAACCGCCCAGGAAACTACATGCACCAAACATGGAAGTAATGACTTTGCAGAATTCTTCAACAAGAAAATATCAAACCTAATACAAACCAACCTAATCGACAACAGCCAAAACAGACTGAACACTAAGGTAACCTCAACATAGAAAAAACTTTGACACCGCCTCACCCCTGAAATCCAATCAAAAAAATGAACCCCGCCAATCACCCCCTAGACAGCATCCCCATGACTCTCAAAACAATTGAACCCACCATATCTAAAACGCTCACCAAGATTGTCAATTTATTCCTGACTGAAGGTAATTACCCCAAATGCCTCAAATCTGCAGTATTCAAACAGATACTAAAAAAGAACTTGGATCCTGAAATCCTAACAAATTACTGCCCTATTTCAAACCTATCCGTCAAACCCAAGATCGAAAAAGTCACTCCCAACTTGATGATTACCTTGAAACAAACATCCTATCACCAACCCAATACGGATTCAGAAAGAACCTAAGCACAGAAGCTCTCCTACTCTCATTGAATGACATGATTCTAAGAGGATTCAACAAAGGAAAAATACCTACTCATATTCCTTGACCTCTCAGCTGCCTTCGACACAGTAAACCAAACTATACTCCTAGAACGGCTGACTGAAATTGGTTTTAAATGACACGACCTTACAATGGTTCTCTTATCTGACAGAACCTACCAAATATCAATTAACAACAACCCATCCAAAAAAATTAGCCTCAACACTGGAGTTCCCCAAGGCTCAGCACTATCGGCCACTCTATTTAACATATACCTTCTTCCTATATGCCAACTACTAAAAGATAGTGGAATCACCCACTTCCTCCATGCTGATGACATTCAACTTCTAATTCACATCCAAAATTCAATTGAAGAAATGTACAAAGAAACCTCTGCTCTACTTGTCTCAATTAAATATCTAACATCCCTGAAACTCATAATCAACATCGACAAAACAAATAATCCTCATGGACAGAAAACCCAATCCAACACCACCACTCCAACTCATACTTTACAATCAAATGAACCCAATACTCCCTGTCACCCACACCAGAAACCTTGGAATAATTATTGACAAAGATCTTTCCTACAAGAACCATAAACAAAATCAAAGAAGGATAGCACAAACTACTAACCCTAAGACGTCTGAAACCATTTCTTAACCCTTATGACTTCAGAACTGTACTACAGCTCCTCATATTCTCAACCATCGACTTCTGCAACTCTACTGATCGGAATACCATACTCCAACATCAAACCTCTCCAGATTCAGCAAAACTCAGCAGCCAGAATTCTGACCAGAACAAAGAGGAATGATCACATAACACCAATACTGATTTCACTACACTGGCTTCCAATCAAGTCTCGAATTGAACACAAATCCATGAACATCATACACAAATTACTACACAATGAACGTCAAGGTCAAACTGGATTAAACATAACTCCCCAGAATCCCCAAAGAAATTTACGTTCAAACACAGGCCTTTTAACAGTCGTCCGTTCCCCCCCCCCCCCCCCCATCAGAGATGCTCACTTGACAGCAACCAGAGAAAGAGCATTTTCCATCGCCTGCCCTAAAATATGGAACTCCCTCCCAGAAGATTTGAGAACCCAACCTAACCTCAAAACATTAAAAAAGGATCTAAAAACATGGCTGTTTTACAAAGTCTACATTGACAATCAAGTATCAAAACATCCAAGTACCCAACAGAATTACCAACCGAAACCACACAAAAACAAGACGTAGACCAGCACCAAGAAGACCCATCTCAGTCAAATATGATTTTTTTGTCGGACTTTAAAAATGAATAACTTTGTTTAACTAATTTCCCCACCCCTGTAACCCTCCTTTTACTCTTTCCTTTCACACACACCCCCCCCGCAGCACCTCCACCCACCTCCCATCCCCCCCTAATCTTTTCCCTCTCCCTTATCCGCTCATCTTAGAATATAATATGTATCCTATTATACCCTTAATTCAAATATGTTAAGATACTACCTTTTGAATCTTGTAAACCGTTGCGATGGCTTCACCGAATGACTGTATATAAAACTCAAATAAATAATGGTAATAATACTAGCCCTGTGTCTTATGTGATTGCATGCAAGTTTCTTTAGTTGTTGACAGAAGTAATAATGCCTACCTTGGATCAGTCATGCTAATGTATCACATTACTAGTCTATATTAGCTATGATGCCATTAGTATCACACAGATACAACCATGTGCGATGTCACTTTGTGATTTGCTTCCAAGCATGGCTGCTCCTGAGATGTTGAGGAAATTTAAAACCAGTGACTTGTCAGTAACATGTTTAATTGACACAAGGAACAGATTACTATTTGGCTCACAGAAAGTGAAGTTTTTTAAATTTCACTGGGCCTTGTTTACTAAAGATTTTTGCCATCGGCACAAAATGGGGGAGAGGGACTTTGCCTTGCATTCATTGCCCAAGATTTACTACAAATAAAATACATATGAAATCTTCAGGGCATTAGCTATATTTTTAAAACTGTGCTGAATCAATTATATTTTGGAAAAGTTATGGTAAAAAAGGTCAGAATGTAACTGTATGGAATGTGTTTAGGAAAAGATTTGCTGCTCTGGAGACATCAGAGCTGCATCCTGCCATGCAGAAGATCTCAGTTCCTGCAATCCTCGCCTGGGATTCGCTGCTCTGGAGACATGACAGCTGCATCCTGCCATGCAGAAGATCTCAGTTCCTGCAATCCTCGCCTGGGATTCGCTGCTCTGGAGACATGACAGCTGCATCCTACCATGCAGAAGATCTCAGTTCCTGCAATCATCGCCTGGGAATTTATTTTTATGTAGCTGAAGCCTTTTCGTTGATAGCTCAAGGTGAGTTACCGTCAGGCACTGCAGGTATTACCCTGTTCCCAGAGAGCTTACAATCTATCTGAAGCAACAGAAGGTGAAGTGACTTGGCCAGGTCAGAAGGAGCACGCGTAAGATTGAATTCTGGCTGACCTGGTTCTCAGCCTGCTGCTCTAACCATCAGGCTACTCCTCCAGTGTGGCACAGACAATGGGCAAAGAGCCCAGACATCACCCAAGGGTGACACAGCGATATCTACTGCTTGACTCAACGTCGTATTTCTCTTGAGTTTTGGAGGGAATCACAGTCTGGGGAGTGTCAATACAGTGTCTTTGTTATATGGCAGGGACAAGGGAATGAAAATGTGGAAAAACTCTGGTACATGCAAATGAAAGCTCACGGTGCCAACGCCCAATTACGACAGGTGCCTCCTAAACTGAGCCCATAAAAGAGCAGGAGGAAGCTCACGGTGCCAACGCCCAGTTAAGACAGGTGCCTCCTAAACTGAGCCCATAAAAGAGCAGGAGGAAGCTCACGGTGCCCACGCCCAGTTACGACAGGTGCC
Organism: Rhinatrema bivittatum; assembly: GCF_901001135.1. Taxonomy (NCBI): domain Eukaryota; kingdom Metazoa; phylum Chordata; class Amphibia; order Gymnophiona; family Rhinatrematidae; genus Rhinatrema; species Rhinatrema bivittatum. The sequence goes on along the minus strand of NC_042617.1, from coordinate 592,792,894 downwards.
TCCTAAACTGAGACCATAAAATAGGAGGAAGCTCACTGTGCCCACGCCCAGTTACGACAGGTGCCTCCTAAACTGAGACCATAAAAGAGCAGGAGGAAGCTCGCGGTGCCTACGCCCAATTACGACAGGTGCCTCCTAAACTGAGACCATAAAATAGCAGGAGGAAGCTCGCGATGCCCACGCCCAATTATGACAGGTGCCTCCTAAACTGAACCATAAAAGAGCAGGAGGAAGCTCACGGTGCCTACGCCCAGTTACGACAGGTGCCTCCTGAACTGAGACCATAAAAGAGCAGGAGGAAGCTCACGGTGCCAATGCCCTGTCATGACAGGTGCCTCCTGAACTGAGACCATAAAAGAGCAGGAGGAAGCTCACGGTGCCTACGCCCAGTTACGACAGGTGCCTCCTAAACTGAGCCCATAAAAGAGCAGGAGGAAGCTCACGGTGCCTACGCCCAGTTACGACAGGTGCCTCCTGAACTGAGACCATAAAAGAGCAGGAGGAAGCTCACGGTGCCTACGCCCAGTTACGACAGGTGCCTCCTGAACTGAGACCATAAAAGAGCAGGAGGAAGCTCACGGTGCCAATGCCCTGTCATGACAGGTGCCTCCTGAACTGAGACCATAAAAGAGCAGGAGGAAGCTCACGGTGCCTACGCCCAGTTACGACAGGTGCCTCCTAAACTGAGCCCATAAAAGAGCAGGAGGAAGCTCACGGTGCCTACGCCCAGTTACGACAGGTGCCTCCTGAACTGAGACCATAAAAGAGCAGGAGGAAGCTCACGGTGCCCACGCCCAGTTACGACAGGTGCCTCCTAAACTGAGACCATAAAAGAGCAGGAGGAAGCTAACAGATAATGCCCTCTCCTCCACAAAGACAAACAGAAAACCACTATTAATAAGCCTGTAAGCTGCCTTGAATACTATTTAGAAACAGGGGCTAAAAATCCCAAAACCTATTACCACCATGTACTCAGCAGCTGCTGGGAGCGTACAGTAAAGCCATCCCAGATAGAAGGTAACCTGCAAGAGATGTGAAGCACATGAAGCTCATTATCCCATTTCCCAAAATCCATCCAGATATCCACTCTATCCTCTGCTTGACCACAACATGTAATCTCCATATTTCCTGTCCCAGGAAACGTTTTGTTGTGGTTGGATGTCTTACAACAAGCCTGATATTTCTTCGCAGGGCTTGAACAAGAATTAGACTGTTTTGATGAAGCTTTCAACAGAGAAATTCTCATCAAATGGAGACATGGAAAATACAAATCAGACTGCATTACAAATAAACACCCCCACCTCCTATACCTTTTCTGTAAACCTTGAATCAAATCCAAATATTGTTTTAAAAGTGGGAAAAGGATCCTTTGATGTCCTGAACCTGGGGGGGCATGAGAGAAATTGCTAGTTCCTCGGTGACAGAAAAATAAGGTGGCATGCACTGCGTAATGGTAGAAGCTTTATTCTCGTGTGAGTTACTGATTATTATACTCCCCATTATAAGGTGGTATGCACTGCATAATGGGATTATACTCCCCATTATAAGGTGGCATGCACTGCGTAATGGTAGGAGCTTCATTCTCTTCTGAGTTACTGATTATTATACTCCCCATTATAAGGTGGCATGCACTGCATAATGGGATTATACTCCCCATTATAAGGTGGCAGGCACTGCATAATGGGATTTATACTCCCCATTATAAGGTGGCAGGCACTGCATAATGGGATTATACTCCCCATTATAAGGTGGCATGCACTGCATAATGGTAGGAGCTTCATTCTCTTCTGATTTACTGATTATTATACTCCCCATTATAAGGTGGCAGGCACTGCATAATGGGATTATACTCCCCATTATAAGGTGGCAGGCACTGCATAATGGTAGGAGCTTCATTCTCGTGTGAGTTACTGATTATTATACTTCCCATTATAAGGCGGCATGCACTGCATAATGGCAGGAGCTTCATTCTCGTGTGAGTTACTGATTATTATACTCCCCATTATAAGGTGGCATGCACTGCATAATGGCAGGAGCTTCATTCTCGTGTGAGTTGCTGATTATTATACTCCCCATTATAAGGTGGCAGGCACTACATAATGGTAGGAGCTTCATTCTCGTGTGAGTTACTGATTATTATACTCCCCATTATAAGGTGGCAGGCACTGCATAATGGTGTTACTGCACTGAGGGAGAGGACTTGTGAGTTACTGATATTACTCTCTGTAACTGTATTATCATACTCCCCGTTATTATGAATATGTATTATCTTCCTTTCTCTCCATAAGCACACACATACACATGCACACCCCACAAACGCAGCTAGCTAGCTAGCAAGAAGCAGCTCACCCAGCACACACTCACACACAAGATTTAGTGCTAATGCAGCAGTGACTGGAAAAAAGAAAATACGCGTTTGCATATGGAACAACTGGAACACTGGTTAAAAAAAGTCTAAAGGCAAAACCAGAATTTTCTCAAATATACACAAACTACAATCATTTTAATTTGCGATATGAACCCACAGAGAATTATGAATATTAAGCTGCATGTTTTTGAAACATTTAAACTGTGAGAAAAAGCAGTCTGAAGATCAAGCCTTCTTGCTGTGCTTGATTTTTATCTGCTGTTTCTGTTTTAAGGCACATTTTCCTTTAGTTCACTTTTCCACAAGCCATAAAAAAAAAATACCCTCATTTCTAATTCATCCTTTCGTTCAGCTTAACCTCTCTTCTCAGCAATTACAGCACTCTGCGCATCCCTCATCTATCACACAGCCAGCTAAATAATGCATTGCGTCCTCCGCTCATCTTTTATCATCCCAAATGACAGGTATTAGCATATCTCCCCAGTCAATTACAGTGCCGCGGAATAATCACAGCATAATTGGGCAAAAGCCACTCTAATCACCAACCCTGCAAACTCGCAGAATAAAAACTGAGTGGCAGTTCAGACAGGCCTTGCTCTTGTCCGTGACTTCAGCCAACAAGCTTGGCACTTCTCCATTTCCTCTTTGCATTTTCAAAAGTTCTTCTTCACGGCTTAATCTGTATATCTATATCTTAGCTCACAGAAAAGATTTAGAATGACTTTCTACCCATCTATATTCACAAGTGCTCTGCAGATAAGGAGAAATATCTGTCTACATACATGCTTTAGCATTAGCATTAATAAAAATGAAACAGGATAGTCACGAATTTGTGAGGGATGAGTTCAAAACACAGAAATGAGAATGTCACACATTTTTGGGTTCATGGTATTAGGAGGGAAATGATAGCAGGTGCCAAGACTCAGAGAGAGAACGTGTGTGTATGTGCCTGACGTTGGGGCGGGAGGAAGATGAAATATTTTAAGGGTTGAGGAACAGACGGGTTTGGTTTTCTGGCTATCCACATGAATGGTCCTCATGATAATGTCTATAGTTTGGTGACCCTGAAAACTCTGCACCTCTGGTTCACCGTAATGTTTATTCTCAAATGCAACGTTGACCAAGTAAGATGCTTTCTGTATGCTAATGTGCTGATGCTAGATCTTTCCACCAAAGGGGACTGAGTGCTACTGCAATTTTATGATGCTAACCAGCTCGTGATGTCCTGGAGGGGGTTCTCATGGACCCCTTGTTAAATTATGATTGAATCTTTTTATTGCAAAATATACAGTGTCTCCTTCCAGATCTCAGTTATTAATGGAGAAATTATCAAACCATTTTATAGAACAAATTCATCCCTGACCCTCCATCAGCAACAAACCAATAATATAAAGAACTGTGGGAAAACGAATCACACTCTTAAGTTACAATTTGGCTACATGATTAATAATATGGTTCCCAAATGAGCCAAGAGAAGTTTTCCCTCTGGTTGACATTTTTTCCATTGAGTGCACGAGAATGCTTCTTTTTCTCACCATTCGGTGGGAATACATTTCCTTGCTACCAAGAAAAATAACTTCACATATTTATTTCCTTTGAAGGTAATTGGAAGTTAAAGTTCTGGGGGAAAAGGAACCACCATTCCAATGGCATCAGAGAAAAATGCAAGAAGTCTCCTGCCGAATTACACTCTACACTGCCACAATAAATAGTTCCGATTGTTCACTGAATGCTTGCACTTAAAGCATTTATACGATTGTACAACGAGTGCCAAACATGACGTTCTAGTCAAGAAAAAAAAGCCCTTTCCCAGATTTTAAGAAATGTTTCCTGCAATAAAGTATTTTTCAGTAATCTATACACAGCTACTGGAGCAAGTACTGCGCTCAGCACAATTAGTGAAAACACAATAAGTGCAGATAGCTTCTTAGGTCACAGTTCACAAAATATTTATTTTATCCAATATGGCAACTCCACATTAATGAATTGATTTCTGCAAGGAGTCCCGACACGGACCCCGTGTTTCGCCAGTCCGGCTGCGCTCCAGGTCACATTGACATTTGGATACATAGATGTCCTGTTTCTTAAATTTCGTCGCTCTCGACGCAGCCGGGACTGTGACCTAAGAAACTATCTGCACTTATTGTGTTTTCACTAATTTGCCTATAACATCTAATAAACTCCTTGGGTTTCAGTGAGAACTCCACTTCCCACCGTCTTACAGATGTTATAAATTGTCTTCATCCTCTTGTATTAATGACTTTCTAAAACCTGAGATAGGTCTCTGCTGCTCCAAAAGGGCTAAAAATTATTGCATGCTCTCCAGCTTAGATGATCCTTTGTTAAATTTCTTTTAATTTGTATTTAATGCATTTTAGATTTCCAAACAAATATCCACTTGCAAAGAAAAAAAATCATTTCACAACCAAACTATAGGAAAACAATTTCTCATAGATTATCCTCTGCAGAATTATCTTTGTTATGGAGGAGTTTATCCTTTGTGCCCACTACAAGGTATGACTCTCTTCAAACACGCATCCATTTACGCAAGTTCATTACACAACTCAAAATTGCTTAATTTTTTTTAAACTCTCCGCAGCTGGCCCAGCAGGGGCTGAACCGTGCCACCAAGTGGACACCTCCTGGCCCAGTAGATCCACTCATTGCTACCTTTGAATGACTTGTGTGATTTGTGCACTGCTAGAGCAAACATCTCCTCGATAAATGAACAATTTGCCATTCACTGCAGATGGATCTCAGCATAACTATACGACTGGCCGACAAAAGTGGTAGTCTGGCCATCTTGGATACCACTGCCTACAACGAGGAAGCCCTTTGACAACTTTCTGATACTAATTTCTACATTCTTCTTGACCATGATCCCACAGGGAGATTACAAATATGCATCCAACAAGTCTTGGATATGGGCCTTGTTCATAAATATATTACCTCCAAAGAAAAACATTTTGTTTGAACCATTTCCTAATACTCCAATGTTCAATTTGGTTCCATAAGTCTGACAGCACCCCCGGATCGATTGGTAGTATCTGGGATTGAGTCAGTTTTGGAAGCTCTGTCTAAATATATAGATTTCTATCTTAGTCCGCTGGTTATTTATTTATTTAAAGCTTTTTTTAATACCGATATTTGTAGCAACATCATATCGGTTTACATTAGAACTAAAGATTGAAAGTTTACAAATAACAGGTTATGGGGATGGGATGAAAGGAACCAAGATGCAAAAGGAAATAAGAAAGCAAGCAGAAAACTGTTGAGTTAAAAAAAGGCATAACAGTTGCAATAAGGAACATAGCAACAATAAAACAGTAGTAGTAATATAGTGTAACAATGTAAGAGACTGATATACAATGCTAAATATCTATATACAAAAGGACTGGAAGGGATTAAGGAGAAAGGGTAGGAACCCATTGTGGGTAAGCTTGTTTGAAGAGCCAAGTCTTCAAATTAGTTTTTAATCTAGTAGTGCTAGGCTCAAGTCTGAGGGTTGTAGGGTAGTGTATTCCAGAGTGTGGGTCCGGCTATTGAAAGGGCACGTTCCCTGGTAGATGTAAGGTGTGCCTTTTAGGGAGGGTACATGGAGGGTCCCTTTGTTGGTGGTTCTAGTGGGGCAGTTGCAGCGAGTATATTGGAATGGTTCGTCTAGCCAGTCGAAGTTGTGGGTGTATATGGCTTTGTGTATAATATTAAGGTTTTGTAGAGGATGCGAGAGGGGATAGGGAGCCAATGTAAATCCTTGAGGATGGGGGTGATGTGTTCATGTTTACGAGTGTTGTAGATAGTCCTGGCAATCGCATTTTGGCGCATTTGGAGGGATTTTAAGGTGGAGTAGGGGAGGCCTAAGAAGAGTGAGTTACAATAGTCCATTTTAGATGAAAGGGTAGCCTGGACCACAGTACAGAAATCGTTGGTATGGAGCAGTGGTTTTAATTTTATGACATTGAGCTTATAGAAACCTTCCTTGAGGATTGCATTAATATGTTTTTTTAGGTTCAGTTGTTGGTCGATTTGAACTCCAAGATTATGGGCATAGTGCTGAGTGGGGAAGGTGTTGTATACTGGGTCATTAGCAAAGGCAGGTTTAGGGGTAGGTGTTGTGAGATAAGCAGTTCCGTTTTGGAAGGGATCAGCGCAAGGTGGAGATTAGAGAGAAGGGTGTTGATGGCAGTAAGGCTGTTCTCCCAAAGTTTTAGGGCATCAGATAAAGAGTCTAGAACGGGTATAATGATTTGCACGTCATCAGCGTATAGAAAGAATTTGAGGCCAAGGTTGGAAAGGAGTTGACAGAGAGGCGTAAGATAGATATTGAAAAGGGTAGATGAGAGGGCGGATCCTTGGGGGACACCTTGAGAGAGTGCATGGGAGGATTCAGCATTGCCTACTTTAACAGGGAACTGTCTGTTAGAAAGGTAGGAGGTGAACCACTGAGGAGCTGAGCCAGAGAGGCCAATGTCAGAAAGGCGAGAAAGTAGATGGGAATGGCTTATAGTATCGAAAGCAGTGGAGATGTCAAGTAAGGCAAGGATGTAGCAGTGTCCTTGGTCCATGCCTCTGAGAAGGTAGTCTGTGAGTGAGAGAAGGAGTTTCAGTATTCAGATGTTTACAGAAACCGAATTGGGAGGGGTGGAGTATTTTGTTTGAGGTGATCAGGGAGCTGGGAGTTGACTACCTTCTCCAAAATTTTAAAGATGAGAGGGAGATTGGATATGGGTCGAAAATTGGCTGGGTCCTTAGGGTCTAGCGATGGTTTCTTAAGTAATGGTTTAACCACTGTATGTTTAAGGGGGTCCGGGATGATACCTGTGGAGAAGGTTTGGCAATGATATTGGGTATCGCGAGGAGGGCTTTAGTCGGAATGGTGTCTGTGGGGTGGGTTGCAGGTTTGATCTTTTTGAGGATAGATTCAATTTCCTTGGAGGAGGTGGGGTCGAGGGCGTCAAGGGAGATGGATGTAGGGTAGGGACCCGAGGAGAAAGGGAGGGTGTTAGAGGGGAATCTGCGGAGGATGTTAGCTATTTTATTGGGAAAGTAGAGGGTCAATTCTTCACATTTACTGTTAGCCTAGTTATCAGATATTGGGGGAGGGGCAGATTTAGTGAGTTCAGCAACGTAGGAAAAAAGGGCTTTTGGGTTGTATGAGTTGTCATGTATTTTGGATGCATAGAAGTCGCTTTTGGCATGGAGGGTGGTGAGTCTGTACTGGTGTAAGGCAGATTTGAAGGAAGAGGCTTTATGAGGCGAGGGGTCTTTGCGCCATGCTCTGTCTAGTAGTATTTTTCATTTGTTTTAAATTGAAGTTGTACCAAGGTTTTAGGTTTTTTGCGGACGGGTTCAGTTCCCGTTTGGTGATAGGGCACAATTCATTTGCAATGTCAAGGGTAAGATTGCTCCATGACGTTAGGGCAATGTTGGGGTGGTACATTGAAGGTTAGACAGAGTTTGAGAAGGCAGAAATCAAATCTTCGCTGGGGCAGGATTTTCTGTATATAATGGTGATAGTGGCAGGCTTGTGCTCAATGTGTGTCTTTATGGAGAGTGAGGTTTTGATGAGGGAGTGGTCTGACCAAGGAACGGGAGAGCATGATGATGTGTTGGTGGATTGGATGCAGGAGTTAATGAAGATGAGATCTAGAGTGTGCCCAGCTCTGTGATTAGGAGCAGAGATGAGTTGATTATAGCCCATAGTGTAGAGAGAATTGAGGAAGGTTTCGCAGGACGATGAGAGGAGGGAAGTGTCTACGTGAAGACTGAAATCACCTAAGATAATGGCAGGGATTTCTATGTTGATGTTGTCTGAGATGAATTCAATGAGGGGGGGGAGGGGTTGAATTCTAAGAGGCCTGAGGGAGCATAGACAAGGCAGAGTTTCAGCTTTTGGGATTTGAACAGCCCTATCTCCACTTTGGATGGCATGTTAATGTTCATATGTTTGAGTTTGATGTGCTTCTTGACAGCTAGGAGTAGGCCTCCACCTTGTTTCTTGTGTCTGGGACCTAAGTAGGTCATACATCCATGATTCATCAGATTTTATTTTGAAACTTCAATCCATTTCAGATATAGAAGATGCATGGCTGCTGGTCACAGCAGACATCACATCCTTATACACTAACATTCCACAAGAGACAGCCCTGTAATTGGTTTATGACATACTTACCAAGAATACTTTCTGAGGGGTTCACCTCTTGTCAAGGAATTAGCATAGCACTCAAAAATATTTTTTTTCAAATTTAATGATCAGTACTATCAACAAATCAAGAGAACTGCCATGGGAGCCACTATGGCCCCATTATTGGCATGTCTATGTGGCCCAATTTGAGGAGATTTACATATATCCTTCAGAACAGTGGTTCAATATACATCAATGGATTCGCTTTATAGATTTCTCTCATTTGGAAAGGGTCTCCTGAATCAATTTACACACACACACCATGGCTTGAAAAAGACACTAGGATCACAAAGGAAAGAGAGGCACTATAGACTATTAACACTCTCCATTATGCCTTCACATAAAAAAAAAATAAAAAAATTAATGAGCCTTTTTTTTTTTTTTACTTCCGCTCATGGATGGCCTAAGTCTAGGCTAGAAGCAGCTTCAGTCACATAGTTCATACTTTCTATGGGAGCAAATTTGATCCTTTATAAAAAAAAAAAAATTTACATGTGTAAAAATAGGAAAATGAGCAGGAACAAACCTTCTCTTATTCTAGAAAGAACACTCCTAAACAAAAAATGCTAGCAACCTGTCCTTAATTTTTAAATATTGGCTACTTGAAGGACTCCGGGAAAGGCATATTGCAATTAAGCTGATAATGTATTATATGATCCTGATCAGAGTCCAGGTCCAGAAGCCCACAATGAGCATGCTTTTTCAGTTTTCCCAGGATAATCAGGGCTTCCGTGCCACATTTTATTTTAAATGTAGGATGCAATTATTTCTATTTGCTTAAGCCACCAAAATCCTCTATGCTGGAAAACGTTACAAATTCAGGGCCTGATTGATCAAGGCATTTTCCATAGACACAGCATGGGAGAAATGATTTAGCGAACAGGCCCTTGCTCATATGCAAGCGCACACATGCATGAGCAGAAGAGTCCCAGGGGGCAACCACAATTCCTTCTATATAGTGCTTCCTGCAGCAATGGGGGGGGGGGGGGGGGACCACCAGCACCACTGTGGCCCCCTGCTGCTGGCCTGCAAGCCATGGAGAAGAGAAATCATTGTCATGGTGTGCAGAGGTTGGGAAGAGACAGGGGGAAAAGGAAGGAGGCACTGGAAGAGAATGGAAGGATGAAGAGGTGGGGAAAAAGGTAGGGGAAGGAAGAATGAAAGAAAAACAAGTGGAAGAAGGGAGGGAGAGGAAGAGGAAAGAGGGTGGGGAAGAAAGAAGAGGCTAGGGGAAAAAAAGGTTGGGAGGGAGAAACCGAGAGAAGCAAAACTGAAAATCAAAAACACAACCCTCCAATAAAACGATCCTAAAAAAGGAAAGCCCAAAGAACACAGAAAATAATGAAGAAAAAAAAAAAAGAATACAATCCAAATTTTTTTTCCATTTTAAACCGTAAACTCTTCTAGTTGAGGGTTCCCTGGGGGAGACTACAATATAATGACAATGAGATTAGCGAGCATTCAACATCCACGCCATCAACTTGAGAGAGGGCAGGATTCAGATGACAGCAACGTGAGAATGGTTCCCAGAGGGACTGGATGTAAGTGAACCTCGCTTCTATCAGAACAAGGAGGATCAGGAACATCAGGTTCTTGAGTGCTTTCTGCACAGTTCTCACCACCAATGGCATACAGGAGATCTGCAGCCCATTTGATGGGAAGAGCATCTGAACTTGCTTTGAAGAATGGAGTAGAATCTTTGTCCTCTGATGCAAACAAATCATTTGATGGGCAACCACAGAGATTCAACAACCTGTCTGCCACTGCCTGATCTAGAGCAGTGTTCTCTATCGGGACACACCTGACAGATAACGGTTACATGCATGATACACTGAACACGTGACCATCACGGGGCTAAATGTAAACATACTCTGCATCCACAGGAGCCCGCTCCACCGGGTCCATAAACATTGAATGCAGAGCAGAACTAGGATATTTTAAATATAACTCACTATATAAAAAAGATATTCTGATTCTGGTGCTATATTAGTAATAGAAACACAAACTCCCTCACTATCAGGCACATTGTAAAATACAAAACTTGAAAAAAATAAAGACACTCAGCACATGTGTAGCAAACCTTCCATATCATTGCAACACTAATTCCAAGCACTCAAACAGCAATAGCCCTTTCTATGAAAAGGCAGCAGTGCACAACCAGTGCATGTCCTATTGAGAATGAGAAAAACAACTCTAATCAAGAACATAAGAAATTGCCATGCTGGGTCAGACCAAGGGTCCATCAAGCCCAGCATCCTGTTTCCAACAGTGGCCAATCCAGGCCACAAGAACCTGGCAAGTACCCAAAAACTAAGAAGATCCCATGCTACTGATGCAATTAATAGCAGTGGCTATTCCCTAAGTCTGATTGTTACTCTCACAAGTGGCATTTTTCATCTACTCCATTATCAATGTACAGTTTACTCTATACTGATATCTGTTTTGTTTAGTTTTATAATCCAATCCATAATTTAAGCTAGAATAGTTCCCCCTATCCAAGTTTTTGTACCCCCTGTTCCATGTACCGTCTCCGGGCGAATTCCTTTTTCTCTGTTTCAATGTTTCAATGTAAACCGATGTGAAGTCTGTGAAACAATGCGACAAGGCTATAGCAAAAGCCAGAAGAATGCTGGACTGCATAGAGAGAGGAATATCGAGTAAGAAAAGGGAAGTGATTATTCCCTTGTACAGGTCCTTGGTGAGGCCTCACCTGGAGTACTGTGTTCAGTTCTGGAGACCGTATCTACAAAGAGACAAAGACAAGATGGAAGCGGTACAGAGAAGGGCGGCCTAAAAGGTGGAGGGTCTTCATCGGATGACGTACGAGGAGAGATTGAAGAATCTAAATATGTACACCCTGGAGGAAAGGAGGAGCAGAGGCGATATGATACAGACTTTCAGATACTTGAAAGGTTTTAATGATCCAAAGACAACGACAAACCTTTTCCGTAGGAAAAAAATCAGCAGAACCAGGGGTCACAATTTGAAGCTCCAGGGAGGAAGATTCAGAACCAATGTTAGGAAGTATTTCTTCACGGAGAGGGTGGTGGATGCCTGGAATGCCCTTCCGGAGGATGTGGTGAAGACCAGAACTGTGAAGGACTTCAAAGGGGCGTGGGATAAACACTGTGGATCCATAAAGTCAAGAGGCCGCCAATGAAGAGTGGGTGACTCGCCAGAATGAAGGCTACTGCCTGGAGACAATACCCTTATTCAATAAACGTACACATGGTTACTGTGACTCCAACATCGTTCTAGCTTCAACAGCAAGAGGAAATGTGGAATAAAGGATCTGCACTCACAAAGGGGGCAGTAGCTGGCTTGTTACGGCGGTTACTACCCCAAACCAAATAAGCCTGTTACTTCAATTTCTATGCATATCCAGCATGGCTCTCTGCTTCAACAGCATGGGAGAAGAATAAACTGATACTTCAAGCATATCCAGCATAGCTCCCTGCTTCAACGGCAGGGGAGAAGAAAAACAACCAATAAGGACTGTATAACATAGTCTGAGTAAAACAAATAAGCATGGGTGTAGCTTGCTTATTGCGGCGGTTACTACCCCTACTACCCCTAACTTATCAAGCTAGATATTTCACTTGGATGCAGCTCCATCACTGCTTTCTACATTAATGGTGGGGTGGAAGGGAAATAGAACCAAGAGCTAAGAGAAACAGATAAGTATGAGAGAAAAAAGTGTGTGAAGCTTGCTGGGCAGACTGGATGGGCCGTTTGGTCTTCTTCTGCCGTCATTTCTATGTTTCTATGATTTGTATTTCATACAGGAACACTGGTATATAAAAAGTAAACTTTATTAATAGCCGTTAATGGACTTCTCCTCCAACAACTTATCCAAACCTTTTTTGAACCCAGCTACACTAACTGCACTAACCACGTCCCCTGTCAACAAATTCCAGAGCTTTATTGTGCATTGAGTGAAAAAGAATTTTCTCCGATTATTTTATTTTTTATTTAATAACTTTTATATACCGGCATTAGATAGGCACATCATGCCGGTTTACATATTAACAAAAGCGAGGAAACTACATTATAACAGGGAGTGGGAGGGGATATAACAAACTGAGAAAGGCAAGAAATACAGAGTTGTGAACTAGTTAAATAAGTCAAAAATCAACAACAAGTGCAATAAATGCAACAACGGCAACTGGTAAAAACTTAACTCTAACCGAAGAGGCATAGTCTTAAATGTGCTACTTGCTAACTTCAAGGAATGCCTCCTAGTCCTATTATTCGAAAGTGAAAATAACCGAGTCACATCTACTCGTTCAAGACCTCTCATGATCTTAAACACCTCTATCATATCCCCCTTCAGCCGTCTCTTCTCCAAGCTGAAAAGTCCTAACCTCTTTAGTCTTTCCTCATAGGGGAGCTGTTCCATTCCCCTTATCATTTTGGTCGCCCTTCTCTGTACCTTCTCCATCGCCACTATATCTTTTTTGAGATGCGGCGACCAGAATTGTACACAGTATTCAAGGCGTGGTCCTCACCATGGAGCGATAGAGGCATTATGACTTTCTGTTTTATTAACCATTCCCTTCCTAATAATTCCTAACATTGTTTGCTTTTTTGACTGCCGCAGTGCACCGAGCCAACGATTTTAAAGTATTATCCACTATGTTGCCTAGATCTTTTTCCTGGGTGGTAGCTCCTAACATGGAACCTAACATCGTGTAACTACAGCAAGGGTTATTTTTCCCTATATGCAACACCTTGCACTTGTCCACATTAAATTTCATCTGCCATTTGGATGCCCAATCTTCAAGGGTTTCAGCTTCTCAATATAATTGTGTAAGTATTGCATCATACAGAATTGGTGGGCCATATTGAACACTGAACTCTGAAAAACCTTCTTTCCAAAATTAGCCAACAGTATAGGATCACTGCCCAGTGGGATGCTGGAGAAAATGTGGGGTCTTTGTAACCTGTTTTAGCACTGACTCCATTTATCACTGACTAGTGCAGTAGCTGGACTACCCCAAATCCTGGGGTTTATTGCACTCTGTATTTGAGATCTAATTTCCTAGCTACTGAGGGGCAGGATGCTGGATTCTTCCACATTCTTGTTTGTAAATCCCATAGGATCAAGTAAATTGGGATTGCTGCAGGCTCAGACAGGGTTTCCAGAATCTGGAGAAGTCCACAAACCTTGTATAGGGTTATTGTCCTTATAGACATTGACTCCCTACACCTTACCTAGCTTATCCAAGAATATGGAGTATAAAAGATCTTCTGGTGGCAAAGAATGCTCCAAGGGGGATCAGAGGGAATCCCATACTCTTCCTCAGAACTTAGGGTTGAAGGAACACTAATCCACAACCCCAAGGCGGATGAAGGCGATTTGGGCGGCGAATATTCATAATGTATGCTCCAGGCAGTGATATCCCATGCTACCTCGATTCTTCCAAAGAAAGGGTTGTTTGGAGCTGGATCCTGCCACTGGAATTTCTGATGGGAGTTCCTGAAGTATGGAGGTGAGAGGGACTCCTCTTTGAGGGAACAAATAGGTTACTCTAGACAGGAGAGGTTGAAGGGTGCCCTCCTTATCACTATCTGCCAGTAAGGCAAAGGAAGTCTTCACCAATTCTGCTGCTTGGTCTATGGGCTGTTGTGTCCATTGTCCAGGAATTGGGGAAGAGATAGCCTCTTTTGAGACCAGTATAGGTTCAGCTTCTCGAGAAGCTCCTAATGGCCACCAGGAGGGAACTAACTCCTGTGTCAACTGAACTGGTAAATGCATGGAGACTAGAGGCATCACAAAGCATATCAGATCTGCCATCTCCAAACTTAGTCTTTGATCAAGGAGATGGGATAGAGACAAGTTCGTGGAGATGAGGAGAAGTATAGTAAATCACTCTTAGGGCCTCTCAGTGATCATACCTGCCTCAAACTGAGGCAGGTATGATCACTGAGCCAGGGAACAGTGCTTCAGCTGCATCAGGGCATAGAGCACCAATGGATCTATTGCTGAGTGTGTTGACACAGTAAACAGCTGCATCAGCTGAATCTAGGCCCTATGCATCAATGAGGACATAGGGCCCGAAGGTCAGTGTGCTGATGGTGCCAGGGCTTAGAGCATCAACAGTGCCAAGGACTGATATACTGATGGTGCTCTGATGCCTCGATAGCGTCAGAGTCTATTTACAACGCTGGCACCAATCCTGACCTAATCTTCAGTGATGTCGCCTATGGATCTTTTTCTTATGCATCGACGAGCTGGAAAGGGCTCAGGAAACCTTTGCAGCACTTCCATGCATTGCTCGACCCCAATGAAGCCACAAACTGATGAAGCAGAAAGGGAAGCTTTGCTTGAATTGTTCCTGCTTAGCTCAGCACAGAGGAAGCATGAAGAGGTCCCATGCCGAGTAGAGAAACAACTCCGACTTTTCATCAACCTGCAAAGTTCTTCCATCTTCCAGGTCTTGTTCTGAGACTTTGGTGATTTTTTGGCCACAGTCATAGCAGTCTGCTTTGTCATGGTCTGACCCCAGGCATTTGTAATAGATGTTGTGGTCATTGTTAATGGACATTTTCCGGCTACACGTGCAATCCTTGAAGCCACTGGAAGTGGCCTTCCTAGGAGGCGGACATTTCATATACAATTTTTATTTCCATAATTTGTTTTCAGTTTCACCAAAAAGTGCTATTGAGGAGCTGCTGAAGCAGAGAGGCAACTCAAAGTTTAAGAAGAAAATTATAAAATACCAAAGCGACTTTAGAGAAAGGGTACATGTCCATGTTGAAGTTTGAATGAAAAAAGACTAAGGATTGTAGCTCTATGTGCTAGGAGAGAAGGATCTATTCGGATGACATCACCCACTTGTCAGATAATTCAGACCTGCTTGTCAACACAGAACTGCAGAAGAACCTTGTGAAACTAAAGACTGGGCATCTGAATGGCAGATGAAAGTTAATGTAGACAAGTACAAAGTGATGCACATAGGGAAAAATAATCCTAATTACAGGTACAGAATGCAGAGTGCTGTAGCACCCAGGAAAAGGACCTTGGAAGTCCTTGTAGACAATATATTGAAAACCTTAGCTGAGAGTGTGGTGATGGTCAAAAAAAGCAAATAAAATGTTAGGAATGATCCAAAAAAGGAATGGACCATAAAATGGAAAAGATCAAATTGTCTGTCAAGCAATGGTGCGACTGCATCTTGAGTACTATGTGTAGTATTGGTAGAACTATCTTAAAAAAAGACATAACAGAATTAGAAAAGATGTAGAGAAGGGAAGCAATAGTGATAATGGGAATAGAACAGCTCCCCTATGATGGGAGGGAACACAGGTTAGGGCTTTTCAGCTTGGAAAAAAAAGATAGCTAAGAGGAGACATGACAGTTTATAAACTCATGAGTCAGGTGAAATGGGTTAAGGACATTTATTTACCCTTTCAAATAATACTAAAGCAATAAGACAAACCATGAGATTAACAACCAATGGATTTCAAACAAATCGTAGAAAGTATTTTTCACTCAAGTGGCAATCAAGCTGTGGTCAAGACAACTAGATAGTGGGATTTAAAAGAAGTTTGGACATGTTCCTGGGGGAAAGATCCATAAAACATGGGAAACCCATTGCTACCCCTGGAAGTGAGCAGCAAGAAACAGATCTGTTTTTTGGAATCTGCTGTGAAAGTTTCTGGGGCAAACAGATGGCAGTGTCACAGTGATGTCCCAAGGCAGGATAAGTCCAATGCCATCTAGAAGCCACCATCCTCGGCCTCTCTTTTGCCTCCAGCCTCAGACATTTACTAGAACATTATTGAGCAGATATGCACTACCCAAGATTGTGTGTATGTGAGTACACACATGGAATTATATAACTTCTCTCATTTACAGGGCATTCAGAAAGTATTCAGACCCTTCACTTCTCCCACATTTCAGCCTTATTCTAGAATGGATAATATACATTTTCCCCTCCTCAGGCTACACACAATACTCCACAATGACAAAGCAGAGGCCCTGAAATAGGGCAATTCAAATCACAAAGAGGAAGAACAGAATCTGCTGGAAAAGGCAGGACTAGGGGGTGACGGATTTGAACTGCTGGGAAAGGGAGGAGATGGGGCTCCTGGAAAGTGACTAAGTGCTAGCCTCAGATCTGATGGCGAGGCTCAGCCTCTGCCCTGTGAAGCCCCTCCAGCCTTTCTGCTGCTCATCTCTGCGAGCCGTCTGGGAAAGAAAAATAAGCTCTGCGGCCACAGGGGTCAATGCCATCACAGGACACTCAGCAGGCAAAACAGTAGAAGCGTCCATGTTAATTCAATACTTTCAAGCCTCCTGCCATTTGTGTATGAGAGAAACATATGGGGTTTTTCTCTCTAGTTAAAAAATAGGATTTGTATTAAGGAAATAGATTTTTGCCATATGAGAATTACAAAAATAATTTCTTCAACATTTGTGATCAGTGAACGACACCCCCTATATGCCAGTCCCTCCCCTAGAATAAACGTATTCTCTGTAAGAGAGAAAATGAAATGACGACTTGTAAGAGTACTGCTATGTGCAGATCTGCCCCTTTCAAAGACAGCTCCTGTCAATGCCCACCCTCTAGTCTCCTCCAAAGGGAAATCTCATTTATCAAAATTCAGTTAACGTCAGGAGAAGGCTGTGCAGGCTGAAACAGAGCCTTCATTACCCATGCAGAAGAGAAACTGCTGACACAGAAGGACAGACACCTTGCACTGCACAGCAAAAAGAGAGAAAAAGGAAGAACAAGGGGAAAAGCCCTCCACTTCCTAGAAACACTGGGGCCTGCTTGCAAAATACTGAAAGCGCATCAAAAGCAACTCTCAACTCCAGCCGAGCTGCAGAGGAAACCAGCCAAACACTGCATGCACTGACGCAGGCTCTCTGGTGCATTTTCTTGACTGCTTTCATAAATACAAGTAACTGTCTTTCAAAGGAAGAGGGATTCGGTTTTGTTGGAACTGGGGAACCTTTTGGGGAAGGGGGAGTCTCTTCCGAAGGGATGAGCTCCACCTTAACCAGGGTGGAACCAGACTGCTGGCGCTAACCTTTAAAAAGGAGATTGTTCTAGTTTAAAAGCTGCTCTAAGGGGAAAGCCGACAGTCGCTCAGCAGCGCATGGTTCGGAGAGAGGTATCTTTAAAGGATACTAATGATGCATTAGAATTAGGGCATCCCGACAGTGAGGTTCCAATAATTAGAAAAGTAGTCCAAGTGCCTGTAACTAAAAACTCACCTGAGCTAAAAAATTCTAACTTATCCCTATCAATTAAAAAGCAGAATGAAAATACAAACAAAAAACAAACTTTGAAATGTTTGTATGCTAATGCCAGAAGTCTAAGAAGTAAGATGGGAGAATTAGAATGTATAGCAGTGAATGATGACATAGACTTAATTGGCATCTCAGAGACATGGTGGAAAGAGGATAACCAATGGGACAGTGCTATACCGGGATACAAATTATATCGCAATGACAGAGAGGAGCACTCGGGAGGAGGTGTGGCACTTTATGTCCGGGATGGCATAGAGTCCAACAGGATAAATATCCTGCATGAGACTAAATACAAAATTGAATCTTTATGGGTAGAAATCCCTTGTGTGTCGGGGAAGACTATAGTGATAGGGGTATACTACCATCCACCTGGTCAAGATGGTGAGACGGACAGTGAAATGCTAAGAGAAATTAGGGAAGCTAACCAAAAAGTGGGCGAGGGAGGTAAGTGGTGTACCTAAAGTATTTGGCACCTGGAGTAGTGACTTCATTTGGCACCCCCATATATAAAATTTTAACATTTAAACACAGAAAAATATATCTTTTCAAGAGGACTTTACACTAGGTACAGTAACTGGTAACTACAGACCAGTTAGCCTCACTTCAGTGGTGGGAAAAGTAATGGAGTCACTGTTGAAAGAGAGAATAGTGAACTATCTACAGTCCGGAGAATTGATGGACCAGAGGCAGCATGGATTCACCAGAGGAAGATCCTGTCAGACAAATCTGATTGACTTTTTTGACTGGGTAACCAAGGAATTGGATAGAGGAAGAGCACTCGATATCATATACTTGGATTTCAGCAAAGCTTTTGATACGGTTCCGCACAGGAGACTGGTGAATAAAACGAGAAGCTTGGGAGTGAGTGCCGAGGTGGTGACCTGGATTGCAAATTGGTTGACGGACAGAAGACAATGTGTGATGGTAAATGGAACCTTCTCTGAAGAGAGAGCGGTTTTAAGTGGTGTACCACAAGGATCGGTGTTGGGACCGGTCCTGTTCAATATCTTCGTGAGCGACATTGCGGACGGGATAGAAGGTAAGGTTTGTCTTTTTGCGGATGACACTAAGATCTGCAACAGAGTGGACACGCCAGAAGGAGTGGAGAGAATGAGACGGGATCTAAGGAAACTGGAAGAGTGGTCGAAGATATGGCAGCTGAGATTCAATGCCAAGAAGTGCAAAGTCATGCATATGGGGAGTGGAAATCCAAATGAACTGTATTCAATGGGGGGGGGAAATGCTGATGTGCACGGAGCAGGAGAGGGACCTTGGGGTGATGGTGTCTAATGATCTGAAGTCGGCGAAACAATGCGACAAGGCGATAGCTAAAGCCAGAAGAATGCTGGGCTGCATAGAGAGAGGAATATCAAGTAAGAAAAGGGAAGTGATTATTCCCTTGTACAGGTCCTTGGTGAGGCCTCACCTGGAGTACTGTGTTCAGTTCTGGAGACCGTACCTTCAAAAAGACAAAGACAAGATGGAGGCGGTACAGAGAAGGGCGACCAGGAAGGTGGAGGATCTTCATCGGATGACGTACGAGGAGAGATTGAAGAATCTAAATATGTACACCCTGGAGGAAAGGAGGAGCAGAGGTGATATGATACAGACTTTCAGATACTTGAAAGGTGTTAATGATCAAAAGACAACGACAAACCTTTTCCGAAGGAAAAAAAATCAGCAGAACCAGGGGTCACGATTTGAAGCTCCAGGGAGGAAGATTCAGAACCAATGTCAGGAAGTATTTCTTCACGGAGAGGGTGGTGGATGCCTGGAATGCCCTTCCGGAGGATGTGGTGAAGACCAGAACTGTGAAGGACTTCAAAGGGGCGTGGGATAAACACTGTGGATCCATAAAGTCAAGAGGCTGCCAATGAAGAGTGGGTGACTCGCCAGAATGATGGCTACTGCCTGGAGTCAATACCCTTATTAAATAAACATACACAGGCTTACTGTGACTCCAACATCGCTCTAAGCTTCAACAGCAAGAGGAAATGTGGAAAAAAGGATTCACACTCACAAAGAGGGGAGTAGCTGGCTTGTTACGGCGGTTACTACCCCAAATCAAATAAGCCTGATACTTCACTTTCAATGCATATACAGCAAAGTTCTCTGATTCAACGGCAGGGGAGAAGAAATACTGATACTTCACACATCCAGCAGAGCTCTCTGCTTCAACAGCAGGGGAGAAGAAAAGAGGGTTCGCACTCACAAAGCGGGGAGTAGCTGGCTTATTACGGCGGTTACTACCCCAAACCAAATGTGCCTGATACTTCACTTTCGATGCACATCCAGCATGGCTCTCTGCTTCAACGGCATGGGAGAAGACTTATACGTCACGCATATCCAGCATAGCTCCCTGCTTCAACGGCAGGGGAGAAGAAAAACAACCAATAAGGGCTAATAACATAGTCTGGGTAAAACAAATAAGCATGGGTGCAGCTTGCTTATTGCAGCGGCTACTACCCCTAACGAATCAAGCTAGATATTTCACTTGGATGCAGCTCCATCACTGCTCTCTACATTAAAGGTGGGGGTGGAAGGGAAATAGAACCAAGAGCTAAGAGAAACAGATAAGTATGATAGTAAATATGTGTGAAGCTTGCTGGGCAGACTAGATGGGCCATTTGGTCTTCTTCTGCCGTCATTTCTATGTTTCTATGTTTCTATGTTTCATAAGCAAACTGGAAATATGAAAAATACAGGACACTAATAATTCAATGAACAGGTATCGAAAAATATTGTATGAAAGCTTTTAAAACTACATAGGTCCCTTCTTCTGATGTCAGATCAGACACATTCCCATACATTGTCTCAACAGCTCACACAGTATTTTTGGATAACACTTACACACGCAGTAAAAGCTATCACAGCCTGCCAAGAATACAGTTTATCGCAAGAGACAAATCTGCTGTATGAAAACAGTAACTCCCAGGACTCAAACAGCAACAACTCTACCCAGGAAAGGGCAGTATTGCAAATATAACAACAGGCCCTAAAAGACCAATACACCTCCTACTGAAAACAGAACTGTACAGCCTTATACAAAACTATACACTAGCAGAATCCCTCACCCTAGTCACACAGATAGAAGACCAACAAACAAGGAAATCAAGAAAAATAAAACAATCATAATAGTAAAACCGAACTAATAAAAAGAATAAATGTTTCAAAACAGCTGATGAATAGAACATTTAATAATTAAAACCTCATAAAAATGTTTAGAAATTTCCCAAAACACCAACATAATTTCAACAGCAGACACATCCAATAATATCCAATAATAAAACTAATATGAATTTTAAAAAATCAGTGACAGATTGTCCTAGATTGGGAGAAGGGGGGCCACACAAATGTTATCCTCTCTCTCTCACACACAAACACGCAGAGCTCACACACACACACACACACACACAAGCTCTGTCCTCACACACACAACGGCTCCCTGGCTCTCATACACCCATCCCCAGATCCCTATCCCCCCATGGACTGTCCACTCTCCAGAAGTCTTGTTACTCAGCCCTCTTTCTCCTCCCTCATCCCAGCACCCCACCCCCCACTAGGTCTTACTCCAAAGCCATTTCTCCTTCCTGGACCCCCGTTTCCCAGCAATCTTGCTCTAAACCCCCTTCTCTACTCCCAGACCCCCCGTTTCCCAGCAATCTTGCTCTAAACCCCCAGACCCCCATTTCCCAGCAATCTTGCTCTAAACCCCCTTTCTCTACTCCCAGACCCCCATATCCCAGCAATCTTGCTCTAAACCCCCTTCTCTACTCCCAGACCCCCGTTTCCCAGCAATCTTGCTCTAAACCCCCTTCTCTACTCCCAGACCCCCGTTTCCCAGCAATCTTGTTCTAAACCCCCTTCTCTACTCCCAGACCCCCGTTTCCCAGCAATCTTGCTCTAAACCCCTTCTCTACTCCCAGAATCCCCCCCCCCCCCGTTTCCCAGCAATCTTGCTCTAAACCCCTTCTCTACTCCCAGACCCCCCCGTTTCCCAGCAATCTTGCTCTAAACCCCTTCTCTACTCCCAGACCCCCCCGTTTCCCAGCAATCTTGCTCTAAACCCCCTTCTCTACCCCCAGACCCCCGTTTCCCAGCAATCTTGCTCTAAAACCCCTTCTCTACTCCCAGACCCCCGTTTCCCAGCAATCTTGCTCTAAACCCCCTTTCTCTACTCCCAGACCCCCATATCCCAGCAATCTTGCTCTAAACCCCCTTCTCTACTCCCAGACCCCCATATCCCAGCAATCTTGCTCTAAACCCCCTTCTCTACTCCCAGACCCCCATATCCCAGCAATCTTGCTCTAAAACCTTCTCTACTCCCAGACCCCCATTTCTCAGCAGTCTTGTTCCCCATTTCCCTCTCCCCAGAAGTCATGTTCCCCCCTCACACTTTGTCGCTGCTCATGTGCCCCCACAATCCCCTTCCTCACTGCAAGTAGGAGGGCTGATTATTTCCTTTCCGTGACTCTACCAACACCTTCACTCACCCTTCCTGCTCCTAAAACGTCCGAGGATGGTGGCCATGCAGCGAGGGCTCTCAGAGACTGATGATGTCATTCAGGCACTGCTGGCTGGGAAGGAGGAAGCGGCGGAGGCATTGCAAGGCCAGAGTCCTTCAGGAGCAGGGATGGTGAGTGAGGGGATCCAGGAGGGAACAGCAAAAATGAAATGTGTTGTCCCTCTTCCATCAATGAGGCTTCCCCTGTTGCTGGCAAAACTTTGGGGGGGGGGCATGGCCCCTAAAGGTCTCCCCCCCCCCCCACCTCATTCCGACACCTATGGACTAGGGCATGGAGCTTGCTGACTCTGTGGGCTAAAATGACCAACACTAGAAATGCAACCTTCCATATCGAATGCTGCTTTATAGGAACATAAGAACATGCCACACTGGGTCAGACCTAACGGCCATCAAGTCCAGTACCCTGTTCCCAAGTACCTGGCAGGACCTCAAAATATTGATTTCCCCAATTCCACTTTAATAATGGTTTTTGGATTTTTCTTCCAGGAACTTGTCCAAACATTTTTTTAAATCCAGCTACACTAACAGCTTTTACCACATCCTCTGGCAAAAAAACCAAGAGTTAAATTATGCATTGAGTAAAAAAAAATATTGTCTCCTATTTGCCTTAAATGTATTATCTAATAACTTCATTGTGTGTCCCCTAGTCTGTACTTTTTGAAAGAGTAAACAATTGATTCAAATTCCACGCCACTCATTATTTTATAGACTTCTATCAAATCTCCTCTGAGCCATCCCGTCTCCAAACTGAGGAGCCCTAACCTCTTTAGCCTTTCCTAATAGGGGAATCATTCCACTCCTTTTATCATTTTGCTCACCCTTCTCTTTACTTTATGTAATTCAGCTATATCTTCTTTGAGATGCTGTGACCGAAATAGCACACAAGGTATAGTCTCACCACAGAGCGATACAGAGGCATTAGAAAAACCTCTGCTTAATTCTCCATTCCTTTCCTAATAATTCTTAGCATTCTACTTTCATAAACTTGTTTTAATTTTTATTTAATTTTATTTGAAGTTATGTTATATCTATCTATCTATATATAGCTATGAATATTGTTTACTCTATGGCTAGTTAATTTTTGCATTTGCCATGTTTATATTTGTATGTGTCAAGTTTTATTGTTGTACATCACTGTGGGTAACTGTGACCTATATTGTTTTGTTGAATTTGTTTTATGTTCATTTTTGATGGTTATTGATTTATTCTTGTTTTACCAATTTTATGTTAACCCCCTAAAATTAACGGAGTGGTATACAAGTATTTTAAATAAATATTTACAGGTGAACTTTAAAAGCCCTGCACACGCCAAAACCAGGAGATGTGTGAGGATCGTGGGCCAGCACGCGCCGAGTAGATTTTAAAAGCCACCCGAGTACGCACGTATCATCTTCTGCTGCGCGTACAAAATTTCTCTCTCAAAAAGGGGTGGCGCATGGGCCTTCCTGGATTTCTCAATAAAACCAAAGCATAATGCGCCCACCTGGGTCCCATAGTGCGTAACTTTACTTCTGCTATGGATGGTGTGGAAGTCCTAAAACAAAAAAAAGTAAAGAGGTGAGCAGGGTTTTAAGGGTTGGGGTTAACAGGGTAAAAGGGAGGCTATTTAACTAGGAGGGTTAGGAAGTCCTAGCCCTTACCTGGGCGAACTGGGAAAATGGCCACATCCCTTATAAGATTCCCCTACTTACATGCTAGAGGCGGCATTCGTACGCACATACATGCCTACGTTATAAACTTAGGTGCACATGAATGCGCATTCAGCTTATTTTATCACATGCATACATATACACGTATGTGATAAAATGGCCACCAGGTCCTTTTGCGCAAGCCGGCATGCCTGTGTACATGTGCGCCCACGTGCTGCTTTTAAAGTCTAGAGGTTTGAAGGGGACCGTCATCACTTGAATTAAAACCATATTGATGTCCTACAACACTGTATACAAACAGGATAACCTTACACTTGCTAGTGATAAGTGCCATTTATGCTTAAATACACCTTTCAGAGCTGGTTTTAAGATCAGGCTCTGAAAAATGTAGAAGTTATTCAAGTAGTTTTGAGTTGAACAAGAAAAAGGACCTATGACCTTGCTCTTACACTAAACAGCAAACTTTTGCATAGATTCCTTTCTGAAAAAGTAAGATTTTAGACAAATTTTCAGAGAAACCAAGAGATTCTATATGTCCCCCACAACATCCAGGCTGTAAGGGCCAAAGACTGATATTGAGCTGGAGTAATACTCGCTGGTTTCCCCAGTTAGGATTATGGCGCTTGCTTGCCACCAGTAATTGTCAACATGGGTGAATGCACGACCAACTCAAATAGCCAGGAAAGTAAAGAGCCAATCTCAAAGTTATCTTGGTGGCTGAAAGTAAAACTTGAAGTTTACGAGGAATACTGCGGAAGTGTTAATCCCATTCAACCCTCTCATTGCAATGCATAACCCGAAGTTATATTTTCTTTTTGATCTTTCTGCTGAGCTGGCCTGCACTTTTTTCTTGATGTGACTGTTGCCAGCAGGCCACTTGGCTAAATCTTTTTCTTCTTTTTGGACCTTTCAGCTTTAGAGGAAAATGTCTTCATTTGATTTTGTCTTTTCGTTCTTCTCCGTGGCCAAGAAGCTGGACGCCAGTTTCAGATTATGTGCCAAGTATAAACAGAAGATGCCCATGCAGTTTGTAATCAGTATCTGGGACAAGGTACAAAGTCTTAGGCTCTGACGTTTCATAAGGATGTCATCCAGAATGATTCAGGACTGGAATGACCGAGATGCTGACCACTGCAGCAAGTCTCTGTGGAGGTGTATTTAGCTGTGTTTATGGTGAAGAGAAAACCGGTTCCATTCTGAAGCATATGTGGATAGACAAAGATCTAAAATGTATGCCATAGAAGAAAAGTGAAATAGGAGAGATATGACAGACATTTAAATATCTCAAAGGTTTTCATGCACAAAGGCGCTAGGCTCTTCCAATGGAAAGGAAGCTCTAGAACGAGGGGTCATGGGATGAGGGTGGAAAGGGGTAGACCTAGGAGTAATTTTAGGAAATATTTTACAGAGAGAGCAGTGGATGAATGGAAACAAAAATGATATCTGAATTCAAGAAAGCACTGGATAAATACAGGGGATCTCTGAGGGAGACGGGAATTGTAAGGGCTACATAAATTGGAGGGGTGGGCAGACTGGATGGGCCAGATGGTCTTTTTCTGCCGACAGGTTTCTATGTTTCTGTTTATTATAACAGATAACACAGCCTTACTTCTTTCTGCAAAAGTCATCAACAACAATCTTGCAGGGAAAAGCACCAAACCACGTTAGGGCTCTAACACGTTATATTGCGCGATATTTTGCATCTTCCCACCTAGGTTTCTTTCTTTTTTTTTTTCTTCACCAAATCCAGCAGTACTGGAATTGAAGCACTATCATTTGAAACACAGACCTGTGGCAGGGTTTCTACATCAGCAAAAAGAATATTCACAAAGGATTTTCTGAAGTGTAGTAGGGCTTTTCTACTGATTACTGAGAAAAGTCTGGCTACGCACTCAGATAAGTGTTTTATCTGCACATAAACAAAAAAATATGGGCTACAAAATCACTAAGAGCAATGATTATGAATGAGGTAAGGAAGGTAAAATTTACAAGTAGTGCCTAGTATGAAGGTTTAACATCTCTATCTATTGATAGAGGACAGATACTTTGTGATACTGCATGTACTACTGCCAGTAATAACATCCAGGGAGGAAACATCCAGGGGGACAAGTTACGTGGTACCCGGTGCTTTCTTGCAGGCCTGGAAGAGGAGCTGCCAACGATGACCAGAACAGGCTACCGATAGTAGCCAGGAAAGAGAGGAGCTGGAGCGGGAAGATACTGGCGAGGGAGGGGGTAAGATGTGTGCTCTATAGAAACTAAAAGGAATGGAAGGAGGTTCCAAGCAGACAGATGCACCCCGAGTCCCACATCCCACAGGGTTAGTCCTGGCATTGCCATGTGAAAACTATTTCGTCTTACTTTGGGACGTCACCAGTTGGCCACCTCTTTGGTCAATAATGTAAAAGTAGCCAAGCAGTTTAAAAAAAAAAATTTTTCACTAAATTGTAAGTAACTGTTCCCACTGCTCTTTATTCAATCCAAAATTAAAGCTGAGAATGACTCAAGAGCAAATCTGCTGGAAGAGCAGCCCATGTGAGGTAAACGTGGTGCTCTCTCGTACTGTTCCCGGTAAAGCATGCAGCTTCTCTTTCCTGAATACATATATACATTTATATGTGCATTGCCATTCTACGTGCAGCTGATACGTATGCAGCTTCTCTTTCCTGAATACATATATACATTTATATGTACATTGCAATCCTACATGCAGCTGATACGTATGCAGCTTCTCTTTCCTGAATACATATATACATTTATATGTGCATTGCCATTCTACGTGCAGCTGATACATATGCAGCTTCTCTTTCCTGAATACATATATACATTTATATGTGCATTGCCATCCTACGTGCAGCTCATACGTATGCAGCTTCTCTTTCCTGAATACATATATACATTTATATGTGCATTGCCATTCTACGTGCAGCTGATACATATGCAGCTTCTCTTTCCTGAATACATATGTGCATTGCCATCCTACGTGCAGCTCATACGTATGCAGCTTCTCTTTCCTGAATACATATATACATTTATATGTGCATTGCCATTCTACGTGCAGCTGATACGTATGCAGCTTCTCTTTCCTGAATACATATATACATTTATATGTGCATTGCCATTCTACGTGCAGCTGATACGTATGCAGCTTCTCTTTCCTGAATACATATATACATTTATATGTACATTGCCATCCTACGTGCAGCTGATACGTATGCAGCTTCTCTTTCCTGAATGCATATATACATTTATATGTACATTGCCATTCTGCATGCAGCTCATACGTATGCAGCTTCTCTTTCCTGAATACATATATACATTTATATGTGCATTGCCATCCTACATGCAGCTGATATGTATGCAGCTTCTCTTTCCTGAATACATATATAAGAACATAAGAAATTGCCATGCTGGGACAGACCAAGGGTCCATCAAGCCCAGCATCCTGTTTCCAACAGAGGCCAAAAACCAGGCCACAAGAACCTGGCAATTACCCAAACACTAAGAAGAACCCATGCTACTGATGCAATTAATAGCAGTGGCTATTCCCTAAGTATGATTAATAGCAGTTAATGGACTTCTCCTCCAAGAAGTTATCCAATCCTTTTTTAAACACAGCTATACTAACTGCACTAACCACATTCTCTGGCAACAAATTCCAGAGTTTAATTGTGCGTTGAGTGAAAAAGAATTTTCTCCGATTAGTCTTAAATGTGCCCCATGCTAACTTCATGGAATGCCCCCTAGTCCTTCTATTATTCGAAAGAGTAAATAACCGATTAACATCTACCCGTTCTAGACCTCTCATGATTTAAAAGACCTCTATCATATCCCCCCTCAGCCGTCTCTTCTCCAAGCTGAAAAGTCCTAACCTCTTTAGTCTTTCCTCATAGGGGAGTTGTTCCATTCCCCTTATCATTTTGGTAGCCCTTCTCTGTACCTTCTCCCTCGCAATTATATCTTTTTTGAGATGCGGCGACCAGAATTGTACACAGTATTCAAGGTGCGGTCTCACCATGGAGCGATACAGAGGCATTATGACATTTTCCGTTTTATTCATCATTCCTTTTCTAATAATTCCCAACATTGTTTGCTTTTTTGGCTGCCGCAGCACACTGAACCGACGATTTCAATGTGTTATCCACTATGACACCTAGATCTCTTTCTTGGGTTGTAGCACCTAATATGGAACCCAACATTGTGTAATTATAGCATGGGTTATTTTTCCCTATATGCATCACCTTGCACTTATCCACATTAAATTTCATCTAAACATACTTGCAAAAAAGTTACTAAAAATAATACCAAGTTTACAACACGTATCTGATTTCATCATGCAATAGGCAGACAAGACACTATTGGCTCTTAATAAAAGCAACAGAGCACTGTACAGGTAGTTATAAGAACTTGGCTTTTAAAAAGTCCAAAGTTGTACCTGTGAATACATTAAAATAAAATAGTTTTCCTTAAGATTTTGAGCAATTCAATTAACCTGCACATGACAGCTGCTGAGCTGCCCTTAAACAAGCCAAACAGTTACTGAGAAAGCATTTCATTTCCAAAAGCTTCAGGATTTTCAGTGACTATTACTTCCTCTGCCAAGAAAAGAAATAGAAATTATAGTAGTAATTCTCTGAATATGGTAGAAGTGATTCTGATAACTTTGACTGCCATTTGCTCCTACTGCAGCATAAAATTTGATTTCAAAAGAAATAACCAAGTACATTTCAAACGCATAATCCCCATTTATACTGCAAAGAAGATCACGGTAATTACTGTTACAGAAACAGAGAATATAATGACAGCAAGGCCCATAATCTGGCAACACCAGCACGGACCCAACTGGATCTCTTGCATGACCCTCATGTTCTCTCCATGGAGGATCCTTTATGCTTGCCCAGTGCTCCTTGCATACTTCACATAAACAGACAATTATTACCAATAATTTTGTCAGTGCAAAAACATTCATAGTTTAGGATGTAACATGCAAATATTTCATTTTGTGTTGTTTTAAAATGATTTAAAAAATCCTAACAAAACAGACCAGACCAGATATATACATCATCTCTAGTTTCACCACCACATGGTCCTTTCAGGTCATAGATATAAGCACCATCACTTAAATGCTCTATCTATATAGCAGTATCATAAAATAGCACAAGTTACATGACTGTGTCACAATATACACAGATATAATCACAATCCTAAAAGGCCATTCATAGTCTATGTTTATTATTTAACTTCAAGAAAACCTAAAATAAGTATTCAATTGTTTGGACCCCTGTGAATCTTCCGGAAGTACCCCTGACGCAGCTGCTAACCCTGACACTGTGCAATGCTGGGCCCATGCTGCTGCTTTCAAGTTTAGGACTGAACACTATCCGGGACCCTTCCAATCAGCAGCCAGGGGCCCCCAGGGCCTTCCAATCAGCAGCCAGGGGCCCCCAGGGCCTTCGTGCTTGGCAGGCAGGGAGGGAGTTGCCTGAAGGGAAAATGTGGTAGAGGGGCTGGCTTGTGAGGTTAGAATAGCCACGGGCTGGGGGGGATGTGAAAGGGACTTGGGGGGTCTGGGGGTTGGGAATATGATGAGAGGGCTGGGGGGTTGTATGAAAGAGGGCACAGTTATGGGTATGTGAAAGGTGATGGAGGGAGGGAGATGGGTCTGTGCGCGCCTTTGTATGGGCACAGAAAAAGCACTGGGAGTGCAGCGAGGAAGTGAGAAGACAATGACCAAGGAAGGAAGGGGTGCAGTGTGCTGAAGGGATAATTGATTCTTGCATTTATTTGCTGCCTTGTTACTGATGGTGAAGAAGGAAGAGGGCTAACGACTGACAGCTACATGTGTCCAGGCAAAAGACTGACAGCACCAACAGGAAGTCAGAAATGCTTAACAGTCTCACACGTTTTGCTGCAAAGCCTACAAAACATAGCAAGCATGTGAAACCGTGGTAAAATCTACATATATACGGTAAATAAAGGATCCAACCATTGGATACCATGCATTCCAAAGCATCCGGCTTTCTGTTTAGGAAAATTTCCCAAAATGCTGTCGTCAGAGATTGTTTTATAAATTAACTTTGATGTTGATTTATGAAAATGCGTTAAGTATTGCATGCGATAGCAAAAGGGGTGTAGTTTATGCTAATATATAGAGTTTATCGCAATTTGTGCTAATTACCTATGCGAAGAGCTAAGTTACCACAAATTGCGGTAACATTTTCAGACTTTGCGATAAGTGCCAGACCTGTTGTATTTCCTGCATTGAACCACTGCGGGGACCCTTGTTAATGGTCCTGAGGGAGAGGGAGAGGGAGAGACTGGCCATAATGTCATCCCCATAGGTAGGTATTTGTATCCCTAGGGTAGGCCCACCTGGTAACTGGAGGTGAGGGTTAGGGGCCACTTTGACATTCCATTATGGTTAATCAGTCTCTCTCATGGCGCGGCTGGTGCTCCAGGAGCTATAAGCCTACTAAAACAGGCCTTTCAGGAGACATCGCAAAATGCGCCAACACCTTCACGCCCCGTAATGCAAGCTATCGCACGGCTTAACGTTACTGAACAAGGTGTACTTAAAATCGGCGTTACGTCTGTGCGATACCACGTCGCACACTGGCAAACCCAGCCCACTCCCCGCCCCTAACCCCTCCTCTTTTTCACATTTGTATCGCACCATACGATATGGCGCTATCGCAAGTGTTAACGGGGCATTTCACATCCGATAAGCCCTTAATGCATGCGAAAACGCCTTACTGCATTTTGATAAATGACCCCCTTTGTTTGATATATAATAGTAACATTATATCACTTTTTGTTTTAGAGACTGTGATTAAGTGATATATAAATATATAGATAAAAAAAATACAGCAAATCTAAGTATCGTCAGAGAGAAGACAGAAGAAAAGACGTTTCTGCATATTCAGTGCTGATTTCCCCATTGAAGTTCCAGAAATACCCGATTTTGTTACCGTCAGAGAATATTTCTGAGCAAGGGTTAAAGCAGAGACAAAAGACGTGAATTCAGAATTAGTTCACATTACATTCTTTCATTCTTATAGATCCCCAGGTAATATTAAAATCTAAAAGGAGTCCCAGGAAAAGAAGGTCTCTTTCTGCAGTCAGTATCAATAAGGGGGTCATGGATTGCATGTTACAGACCAGTATATTCTCTCATACTGTATGTTAAGTGATATAAAGATCTCTATCTGCAGTCAGTATCAATAAGGGGGTCAGGGACTGCATGTCAGAGACCAGTATATTCTCTCTCATACTGTATGTTATGTGATATAAAGGTCTCTATCTGCAGTCAGTATCAATAAGGGGGTCATGGAATGCATGTTAGAGACCAGTATATTCTCTCTCATACTGTATGTTATGTGATATAAAGGTCTGTATCTGCAGTCAGTATCAATAAGGGGGTCATGGATTGCATGTTAGAGACCAGTATATTCTCTCATACTGTATGTTATGTGATATAAAGGTCTCTATCTGCAGTCAGTATCAATAAGGGGGTCATGGATTGCATGTTAGAGACCAGTATATTCTCTCATACTGTATGTTATGTGATATAAAGGTCTCTTTCTGCAGTCAGTATCAATAAGGGGGTCATGGATTGCATGTCAGAGACCAGTATATTCTCTCATACTGTATGTTATGTGATATAAAGGTCTCTTTCTGCAGTCAGTATCAATAAGGAGGTCATGGATTGCATGTTAGAGACCAGTATATTCTCTCATACTGTATGTTAAGTGATATAAAGGTCTCTTTCTGCAGTCAGTATCAATAAGGGGGTCATGGATTGCATGTCAGAGACCAGTATATTCTCTCACACTGTATGTTATGTGATATAACGGTCTCTTTCTGCAGTCAGTATCAATAAGGGGGTCATGGATTGCATGTTAGAGACCAGTATATTCTCTCATACTGTATGTTATGTGATATAAAGGTCTCTATCTGCAGTCAGTATCAATAAGGGGGTCATGGATTGCATGTTAGAGACCAGTATATTCTCTCATACTGTATGTTATGTGATATAAAGGTCTGTATCTGCAGTCAGTATCAATAAGGGGGTCAGGGATTGCATGTTAGAGACCAGTATATTCTCTCATACTGTATGTTATGTGATATAAAGGTCTCTTTCTGCAGTCAGTATCAATAAGGAGGTCATGTATTGCATGTCAGAGACCAGTATATTCTCTCATACTGTATGTTATGTGATATAAAGGTCTCTTTCTGCAGTCCTTTATTAAATTTCATCTGCCATTTGGATGCCCAATCTTCCAGTCTTGCAAGGTCCTCCTGTAATGTATCACAGTCTGCCTCTGATTTAACTACTCTGAATAATTTTGTATCATCCACAAATTTGATAACCTCACTCGTCGTATTCCTTTCCAGATCATTTATATATATATTGAAAAGCACCGGTCCCAATACAGATCCCTGAGGTACTCCATTGTTTACCCTTTTCCACTGAGAATATTGACCATTTAATCCTACTCTGTTTCCTGTTTTTTAACCAGTTTGTAATCCACGAAAGGACATCGCCTCCTATCCCATGACTTTTTAGTTTTCGTCGAAGCCTCTCATGAGGGACTTTGTCAAACGCCTACTGAAAATCCAAATACACTACATCTACCGGTTCACCCTCTCCAATCAGCAACTGCAAAAATAACAGGCTGAATCCACAAACTTCTAACCACAACTTTCTACATTCAAAACTCCATACTCAATTCCAAATTCTAAACTTTGAAACTGCAGCTGCTTGATTGCACTACCTTCATGCTTGACAGGCTCAGATCTCAAACTCTAACAACATGTTGCCCGTACAACTGTATATCCTAGATGATTGATCGCCCATAGCCTAATTGAGTCACATGCACTGTTTATACCTGCTTGGACAGTTTGTTCTGTTTGTACTGTTCGTACTATTAGCACTGTTACATCTGATACATCTTTTTATCACAGGCAGGGAAGGGAAGGGGGG
This sequence comes from Rhinatrema bivittatum, assembly GCF_901001135.1. Classification (NCBI taxonomy): domain Eukaryota; kingdom Metazoa; phylum Chordata; class Amphibia; order Gymnophiona; family Rhinatrematidae; genus Rhinatrema; species Rhinatrema bivittatum. The sequence goes on along the minus strand of NC_042617.1, from coordinate 592,759,923 downwards.
GTGGTAGGGGGGATGGGGTAGGGGACTCAGTTATGAAACCACAAAATGTGAAGTTTGCACCGATATTATGGCACGAAATACCTCTGGCGGTTATTGAGGTAGAAACATAGAAACATAGAAATGACGGCAGAAGAAGACCAAATGGCCCATCCAGTCTGCCCAGCAAGCTTCACACACTTCTTCTCTCATACTTATCTGTTTCTCTTAGCTCTTGGTTCTATTTCCCTTCCACCCCCAGTTTTAATGTAGAGAGCAGTGATGGAGCTGCATCCAAGTGAAATATCTAGCTTGATTAGTTAGGGGTAGTAGCCGCCGCAATAAGCAAGCTACACCCATGCTTATTTGTTTTACCCAGCCTATGTTATACAGCCCTTAATGGTTGTTTTTCTTCTCCCCTGCCGTTGAAGCAGGGAGCTATGCTGGATACGCGTGAAGTATCAGTCTTCTCCCATGCCGTTGAAGCAGAGAGCCATGCTGGATGTGCATCGAAAGTGAAGTAGATTATGGGCATGGTAATAACGTCTTGTGGTATCACTGTTTAATCTATGGATCTTTATAGGTGTGCTGTTCTTTAATCTGTTTGTATCTGTTCAACTTATGCTTCACAATAAACATATTTCAAAAAAAATAAAAATTACTTACTTTCGGTAAGAAGGAGGGATGCGTTCTAAGCACCACCTTTTGATGGAAAAACTGTAAGTATGGTGCATAATGGACCAGTGCTTGTAGTTCACTGACTCATCATGCCGAAGTTACTGCCACTAGGAATACTACTTTCCACGTCAGATACTTTATGTGTGCTGAATCCAGAGGTTCAAAGGGAGGATGCATGAGTTGTTCCAAGACTGTATTGATATGCCATGGAACTGGAGGCTTTGTAATGGGAGGGCGTAGGTGAGATAGCCCTCTGATGAAACAAGATAGAAGTGGATGATTATTTATTTATTTATTTTTAATTTTTATATACCGATGTTCCTGTAAAGAATACATATCGCACCGGTTTACAAGGAACTGAACAGTCGCCTCCAGGGTGGAAATACATTAAAACAGTCGCCTCAAGGCAGAATACATTAACACAAGTATACAGGAAAACTATTAAAAGAGAACTTTCATAAACTCAATTAAATGTAACTGTGAACCATAAATCAGGAACCATAAATCAGGAACATATGTACAGAGGTAGGTATATCGTCTGTCGCTTCACCAGATTTTAGCTCTCAGGGAAAGCTTGAGTGAATAGCCAAGTCTTTAGCTTCTTTTTGAATGTCGGAAGGCATGGTTCTTGGCGGAGGTCCGGTGGGAGCAGGTTCCAAAGATGGGGACCTGCAGTGGACAGAGCTCGTTTCCTCAATGAGGTTTTTGTTGGCTGGGTGTGAAGCATGTTCTGGTATGCACTTCTGATCGGTCTATTGGAGACGTGTTGCTGTAGTTGGAAGGATAGGTTGAGGGGGGAGATGTTGTGAAGAGCCTTGTGAATCATCATGAGGGATTTAAATTGTATCCTAAATTTTATGGGCAGCCAGTGAAGATTTTGGAGGATAGGGGTGATGTGATCCCATTTTTTGGTGTTAGTGAGAATTCTGGTTAGAATTCTGATTAGATAGCGATACATTATTGAAAGGTCTATGGTAGGCCCCAATGGCACTGAGATGAACTCGAATGGAAGATGTGGCCAGACCATCTTCATATAGTGTATGTAAATAATCTATCAGTTGTTCCGGTGGACAGTCCAGTGGTGATATGTGATTGGATGTGCACCAAGTGGAATAACTTTGCCATTTGTAATTGTAATTTTTCCTCTCTAGATTCTAATAGAACAAGTTGTGCCTGTTGCGATACCTTTTGTTCTGTTAATAGGAGCCGTTCAACCTCCACACTGTCAAATGGAGGGATGCGTGCAAAGGGTGTAAAAGAGTCCCTTGTTCCTGAAGTAGAAGATCTGGTCGATTCGGAAGCCGTATTGGTCTGTCTCGAGGTAAGTGGAGAAGGTAACTGTACCACGGTTGCCATGGCCAGGCTGGGGCAATAAGAATCAATTGAGCTCTGTCCGCTATGCACTTTGAATTGTTCTGGTGATCAGAGGGATGGGAGGAAAGGCATAGAGAAGTCCCGATGACCACGGAATGAGGAACGCATCTTGTGCCATCCTGATGGCACGGGGTCTTATGGAACAGAATTTTGGAACTTGTGTGTTGAGTTCTGTTGCAAAGAGATCAATTGATGGGGTTCCCCATCTTCTGAAGACACTGTGGGCTACTTCTGGATTGAGAGTCCATTTGTGTGGATGAAAGATGCGACTTAGCTTTTCCGCTCGCGTATTTGCAACTCCCGGTAGGTAAGTTGCTTGTAGATGTATGCAATGTTGCTGAGCATGTTGGAAAATGATCAACGTCTCCTTGCAAAGGGGCCAGGAGCCCGACCTCCCTTGTTTGTTGATGTAGAACATTGCTACTTGATTGTCCGTAAACATCATTTATTTATTTAACAGTTTTTTATTCCGACCTTCATAGTAAATAACCATATCGGATCGGTTTACATTTAACAGGGGGTATAAATGAAGGAAACAATTCGGTTAACAATAGATAACAATAGATATGAATAAGTCAAAGTTACAATCAACTGGAATCGAGAACTTGGAAGCTTATAATAAGCTGGAAGGAAGATAGAGGTAAATGATAATAATAAATTAATACGATAGTGAAAAACGGGTTAAAGCTTGACGGTGCTTTAACCTGGAGGAGCCAGAGTCCATAGTTCATGGAGATAAGTGTCTAAAGGCCGGGTGCAAGTGGAAGGCCATTAGTGATTGTCTGGTGGATCGGAGAAGGCTTGGTGGAAGAGCCACGTCTTGAGTCTTTTTCTGAAAGTTAAGAGGCAGGGTTCCAATCTGAGGTTTGAAGGGATATTATTCCAAATTGATGGGCCTGCTATCGAAAAAGCTCTGTCTTTGGTCGTGGAGAGGCGTGTGGCTTTAGTAGGCGGAAATTGTAGAGTGTCTTTATGAATATCTCTCGTTGGTCTGTTAGAGGAGTGGAGTTTGAATGGGATTTCCAGGTCGAGTTGAAGTTGATGATGGATGGTTTTGTGTATTAGGGTGATTGATTTGTATAGGATTCTAAAATTTACTGGTAGCCAATGTAGGTTTCTGAGGATGGGTGAGATGTGTTCACCGAGGCTGGTGCTGGTCAGCAGTCTCGCTGCCGCATTTTGTATCATCTGCAGTGGTTTGGTAGTAGATTTGGGGAGGCCTAGGTAGAGAGCACTGCAGTAGTCTATTTTGGCGAACAGTAGCACTTGGAGGACTGTCCTGAAATCATGGAAAAATAGAAGTGGTTTAAGTCGTTTTAGGACCTGTAGTCTGTAGAAGCAGTCTTTAGAGGTTGTGTTGACCATTTTTTTTAAGTTTAATCGATTGTCTAGTATTGCCCCAAGGTCTCTAACATGTTTGCAAGTAATGTGGGAATTGTGTGGTGATGGTGGCGGAAAATTGTTTTCGTTTGAGGAGATGAGGAGTAGCTCTGTCTTTGAAGCATTGAGAACCAGGTTTAAGCTGTTAAGTAGATTGGTGATGGAAAGGAGGCAGTTATTCCAATGGATGAGAGCTTTTGAGATAGATTCTGTTATAGGGATTAGAATCTGCACGTCGTCTGCGTATAGATAATGAATTAGGTTGAGATCAGTTAACAGTTGGCAGAGGGGGAGGAGGTAAATGTTAAAGAGGGTTGGAGATAAGGAGGATCCTTGTGGTACACCCAGGGTTGAATTTGTTAAGGGAGACTCTTTATTATTGATTTTGACTTTGAAAGTTCTATTGCTGAGGAAGGACTTGAACCAGTTGTGGGCTGATCCAGAGATGCCGATATCTGCAAGGCGATCCAGAAGGATGGAGTAGTTGACGGTATCAAACGCCGCCGAGATGTCTAACAAGACTAATAGAAAGGAACGTCCTTTGTCTAACCCCATTATGATATGGTCTGTAAGTGAGATGAGGAGGGATTCCGTGTTGCGTGATTTGCGGAAACCATATTGCGAAGGATATAGGATATTGTGGTCCTCAAGATATTCAGAGAGTTGTGTGTTTACCAGTTTCTCCGTAAGTTTGGCAACGAATGGGAGATTAGAAATGGGTCTGAAATTCGTCAGAACATTGGGGTCTAAGTTATGTTTCTTGAGGAGGGGCTTGAGAGGAGCGTTTTTTAGACTATCTGGGTAGCTTCCTTGAATTAGTAGGCCGTTTATGATACTTGTCAGAGGACCTGATATCGTGTTCGGGATGAGAAGCAGGAGTTGACGGGATATTATCAGCCGGATGGCTAGAAGGTTTCTGTTTTTTCAGGAGTGAATCGATCTCTTTGGTGGAGATAGCTTCGAAACTGTTGAACTTGGGTCTACTAAGGGAATTGGAATTCTCTCCTGACTTGAGAGGTGTAGTATTTGGTGGGAGGAGGGCGAGGGTGTTTAGAATCTTCTGTTGAAAGAATGAAGCGAGCTCATTAGCCTTGGAAAGAGCTTGTTCATCTGGAATAGATGGAGGGGTTGATTTCGTGATTTGTGTTACGTAAGCAAATAGGGCCTGTGCGTCGTACTGGAAGTGGTGTATTTTGTTGGCGTAGTATTCCTTTTTTTTTTGTAGAATAGAAGTCCTGTAGTGATGTAAGAATCCCTTGAATGTTGAAAGTGTGGATGTGTTGGGGGTTTTGCGCCATCTATTTTCTTTATGGCGTAATTCCTGTTTCATCTGACTCTTGTTTCATCATGACTCTGCGGTCCTTCAGATAATCTTGAAATACTTGTAGGGAGTGTCGAATCGCTCCGAGTTCTAACAAATTTATTTGTAGATTTTGTTCTGCAACAGTCCATAGTCCTTGCGTCTCGTAACGTCAAGATGTGCTCCCCAAAACTTCCGTGATGCATCTGTAGTTAGGACTGCATTGTGGATGGGCAGGCAGAACAGTGCTCCCTTCGCTAGTGTTGATTGAAACCATGCAATGTCCTTCCTCATATCTGCTGTAAGAACGATTGGTTGCGTCAGTGGTTGTGTGTGTTTCCACTGCCGCTTTAGTCCCCACTGTAGGCATCTCATATGTAGCCTGGTGTTGGGAACCATGAAATTGGCCGCCGCCATGTGACCCAAGAGTACTAACACCTGCCTTGCTGAAGGCGTTTGAGTGTTATTCAATTGCTGTAAGAGTCGCAGTTGTAGTTGCCTGTCCACAGGAAGATAAGCTCTGGTTCATGTTGTATTCAGATAGGCTCCTATGAATTGTAGTTGGGTTGGTTGTAGATGTGATTTTTGAAAATTGATCACTAACCCCAACTTTTGCAAACATTGTATGATCTGTTGCAGATGCTGTATCAGTAGCTCCCGAGTCAAGGCTACTATGAGCCAATCATCCAGGTAGGGAAAGATTGTCATACCCTGTTGTCTGAGATGAGCCACCACCACTACCATACATTTGGTGAATACTCTGGGTGCAGCTGATAAACCAAAGGGGAGAATTGGTAGTGTAGATGCTTGTACCGAAAGCATAGGTAACGCCAAGAGGATGGATGGATTGGAATGTGTGTATACGCATCCCTCAGGTCGATTGAACACATCCAGTCTTTGGGTTGTAGTAGAGGAAGAATTGACTTCAAGGACACCATCTTGAATTTTTCTTTGATTAGGAATTTGTTGAGTTCCCGAAGATCTAGAATGGGTCGTAGGCCACCCGATTTTTGGGGGATCAGGAAGTAAGGGGAGTAAAAACCCCTGTTCCGTTGATTCTGTGATAGAAGTGTGATGGCCTTCTGATTGTGTAAGCTGGTGATCTCGTGCTCGAGTTGCACCTGAGCTCTCTTGTTCTGTGTGGTGGAAAGGTGAGGTAAATCTGGCTTTCAGAAACTGAAGTCGGTATCCCTGACGTACGATGTCTAGTACCCATTGATTGGATGTTATTTGTTCCCAGACTGGGAGGCACGACTGAATTCTCCCCGGTGGCATTAAGGAGTGTGATGTTGGCTGTTGGTTCAAAAAGACTCACTTTAGGTGTGGAAGTTTATTGTTGACTTTGCTGTCGTGGAGTACGTGGTTTCCCTCTACGAGACATATGGGATTGTTGTTGTGATTGTGGCCTCTGATATGCTGGGTATGATTGAGGTTTGAAACTTTGGTATGACCTATAAGGTCTACGCCCATACGACGATCATCGAGTATATGGGTAGTAACGCTTGGAGGTCATATAGGCCGGTTGTGATTGCAAAGACTGCACGGCTATCGCCTCTTCTTTCAATTTACGCACTGTTTCCTGCAGCTTTGTACCAAAAAGATTATCCCCCGTGCATGGGAGATTGGCTAACTTCCCTTATGGAACTAGAGCACAGCCACACTGTTCTGCGTGCTGCTATGGCCGGCGCTGATGCCCTGGATGAAGTCTCCATGCCTTCGTAGACCGATCGGAGTAGATGTCTCATGCACTTTTCCATGTCATGGAGAGTCTGCAGTGGTTGATCCCCTGTAGATGAGAGCATCCCTTTTGTTGCCTGGATGCATTCGTACATGTATTGCACCATGTAGAATTGATGGTGCATGATCCTCATGGTAAGCATTGCATTCTGGTAAACCTTACGTCCCACTTCATCCAGGTATTTGTTGTCTTTGGTGGGCGGGTACGTTGCATGGGTTTTAGTTTTCTTAAAACGCTGCATTGCAGATTCCATGACTACCAGGTCGTGAGGGAGTTGTGGGAGCGCATATGGTGGGTCTTTAATTTGGAACTTTATGTCCGATTTCGGGAAACTGCTTGTAAAGAATGAGGTGTTTCCCAAGATTTTAGAAGTAGCTGATGAAGTAAATCATGTGGAGGAAGTGTAGTAGGTTCACCCGGAACATCAAATATCTTTAAGAGCCCCAGGGTCTCAGATCTGGGGTCAGGTTCCTTTTGAACCTGCAACTCCAGGATGTTACCCATTTTTTCCAGAAATCTGGGATATGATAGGTCCTCTGGTGGGGAATATGGTTCCTGTGGCAGCTCTGGTGTGTCCGACAGAAAACCAGTTGGTGAGGACTGTGACTGAGAAGGGGAGGGAGAGTCTCCCCGAATATCCAGGTGAGTGTAGTGGGGTCACTTCTCTCGGGGAGGAAGGCGGTTCACTTCTTGAGTCCCTCGTAGGTGTAGTGGCAGGGTCGATGGTCGAACCCTCAGTTGGCTTGCCTATAGCGAAGGAAGCTTCCAGTGTTTCGTAGAAACCTGCCAATGATTGAGATAATTGCCAAAAAGTTTCCTTTGTCGCCGGAGGCATGGTAGGCTTGCTTGTGTCCTGTGGCACGATTGTCTTGAGTGGTCGGGATGTGTCTTCCTGTTCCCCTGAGGGGCTTGTAGATGACCTGGATGCCTGTGACGAAGTGAAGCATATGGGAGAGTGGTGTGATCTCGCTTTATGGTGGGAAACTACAGATAATCTGGAGGTAGAAGGACTGACGTCCTTATTGGTGTTCCGTGGCGGCACTGCATGACGATCAGAATGATGCGTATGTCTATGCTTACCGTCATATGCTCATTTGGATTGGCCCGAACATGGGTACGTCTAGATCTCTTAGACGATGCCTCCGATGTCCGGTGTCTCGAGTCACTTGAAGTAGAATGTGACCTAGAATGGTGTTTACGTTTATGATGTCTCATATGCTCTTCCGTAGGTTAAGGCCATGTATTGGTAGGCTCTGCCTGGACTTTCCGGATAGAGAATATAACTCTGGTCTGTGTCCCGTTGGGACTGTGACCCACGAACTAAGTCCTTCAGTATCCGTTGGTGTATTTGTCAGCGCCGGCTTGTGCTGCGCCGATGGTGCTGTGTGCTGCTTCGATGGCGGTGTTCTGCCTTGTGTCGGCTCCGAATGACATGGCGCCATTTTGTATGGTGCCGTCTTCTCCGCGCCATGTCTAGGCCTTTTCGGTGCCTTATGGCACAGCGGATTCCGTGGGCCTTGTGCCGAAGCACTATGCTCCCCAGATCCCTCACGGGTCGGAGTCGAGCGGCTAGATGACTGATTTCGATGGGGTAAGTCAGAGCCTTGCTCCCCAGGTACCTGTCTCTCCCCTGTTGCTCTCGGCCTGGAGGTTTCCCATGAGACAGCCCTTTGAACAGAGTGCGATGATTTCTTCACCGGGCCTGGTGAAGAATGGGCCTCCGACAGGTCCGAGAGGCTCAACAGTTCCTTGAGACGATAGGCCCGTTGTTTTTTAGCCCTGGGAGACATCCGAGCACAAAATTCACATTCTTCAACGTCATGGGTGACGCCGACGCAGCAGTAACATCGGTCATGGCCATCTGTGACCGACATTACCTTGCCGCAGCGACACCTCTTGAATCCTGATTTAGACATTGAGGAGAAATATGGCTCCGTTTGCGATCCCACGCGCAGAAAGAACAGACTGAGGAGAATCTGTTACTTCCTGCGCGGGAACATACGCGCAGCCGCAGGGGGAACTAAAAACTCACCTCTGCTTAACAAGCTCCGCCTCCCGGACCTGATTGATAGATCCCAGGACAGCATGGCTAATTCAGCCCTGTTATCGACAGGAAAAGATAGAATGCAGGATTTAAGGGACCTTGGTCTGACCCAGCATGGCACTTCTGTCCAGTACTGTCTATGGCCAGACTGTTTCTGGCTTGGTATTATTCTGCCCCTTCATGCAAAGACAGAATGCAGGATGTAATGGACTTTGGTCTGACCCAGCATGGCACTTCTGTTGTCTATGGCCAGACTGCTTCTGGCTTGGTATTATTCTGCTCCTTCATGCAAAGACAGAATGCAGGATTTAATGGACCTTGGTCTGACCCAGCATGGCACTTCTGTCCAGTACTGTCTATGGCCAGACTGTTTCTGGCTTGGTATTATTCTGCCCCTTCATGCAAAGACAGAATGCAGGATGTAATGGACCTTGGTCTGACCCAGCATGGCACTTCTGGACAGTGCTGTCTATGGCCAGACTGTTTCTGGCTTGGTATTATTCTGCCCCTTCATGCAAAGACAGAATGCAGGATGTAATGGACCTTGGTCTGACCCAGCATGGCACTTCTGGACAGTGCTGTCTATGGCCAGACTGTTTCTGGCTTGGTATTATTCTGCCCCTTCATGCAAAGACAGAATGCAGGATGTAATGGACCTTGGTCTGACCCAGCATGGCACTTCTGGACAGTGCTGTCTATGGCCAGACTGCTTCTGGCTTGGTATTATTCTGCCCCTTCATGCAAAGACAGAATGCAGGATTTAATGGACCTTGGTCTGACCCAGCATGGCACTTCTGTCCAGTACTGTCTATGGCCAGACTGTTTCTGGCTTGGTATTATTCTGCCCCTTCATGCAAAGACAGAATGCAGGATGTAATGGACCTTGGTCTGACCCAGCATGGCACTTCTGGACAGTGCTGTCTATGGCCAGCCTGTTTCTGGCTTGGTATTATTCTGCCCCTTCATGCAAAGACAGAATGCAGGATGTAATGGACCTTGGTCTGACCCAGCATGGCACTTGTTGTCTATGGCCAGACTGTTTCTGGCTTGGTATTATTCTGCTCCTTCATGCAAAGACAGAATGCAGGATTTAATGGACCTTGGTCTGACCCAGCATGGCACTTCTGTCCAGTACTGTCTATGGCCAGACTGTTTCTGGCTTGGTATTATTCTGCCCCTTCATGCAAAGACAGAATGCAGGATGTAATGGACCTTGGTCTGACCCAGCATGGCACTTCTGGACAGTGCTGTCTATGGCCAGACTGTTTCTGGCTTGGTATTATTCTGCCCCTTCATGCAAAGACAGAATGCAGGATGTAATGGACCTTGGTCTGACCCAGCATGGCACTTCTGGACAGTGCTGTCTATGGCCAGACTGTTTCTGGCTTGGTATTATTCTGCCCCTTCATGCAAAGACAGAATGCAGGATGTAATGGACCTTGGTCTGACCCAGCATGGCACTTGTTGTCTATGGCCAGACTGCTTCTGGCTTGGTATTATTCTGCCCCTTCATGCAAAGACAGAATGCAGGATTTAATGGACCTTGGTCTGACCCAGCATGGCACTTCTGTCCAGTACTGTCTATGGCCAGACTGTTTCTGGCTTGGTATTATTCTGCCCCTTCATGCAATAAGAACAGCAAGCATCCTTGTAATTTTGAACACCTACAAATCATTAATCCTGTTACTATTTATTTCATGTCAAATTACTATCCTATCTTAACTTCATGCAATGCAATATAATAGTGATGATTAAACCAATTACATCACAGTGCAGCTCACAAACACACACAAAGGCAGGATTAGAGCTCAGTTCACCTCCACCTCTCTGGAGCTTACACTAAAAAATACAAAAGCTTCTCCCACCCCCAGGGTACTAAGTTATGTACTTTATAAACTGTAAGACTGCCATTAACAAACTTTGAATATTTTTATTTAAATGTAGCACTCAGATGGGGCTGCTAGAGCATCTGGATGTCAAGTTAGGGAATGAACTTCCTATGTTTTCTTTCCTTTTGGCAAAGGCACAGGGTTTCTGGACAAGCAAACCCAGTCCTAGCTTTACTGCATGGATTTACAGAGTCCACTTTTCTCTTCTTCGAGCTGAACAGCGGAAGAGGTTAGGGCTGTTCAGCTTGGAGAAGAGATGGCTGAGGGGGGATATGATAGAGGTCTTTAAGATCATGACAGATCTTGAACGGGTAGATGTGAATCAGTTATTTACACTTTCGAATAATAGAAGGACTAGGGGGCAATTCCATGAAGTTAGCAAGCAGCACATTTAAGACTAATCAGAGAAAATTATTTTTCATGCAGCACACAATAAAGCTCTGGAATTTGTTGCCAGAGAAAGTGGTTAGTGCAGTTGGTGTAGCTGAGTTCAAAAAAGGTTTGGATAAGTTAAGAACATAAGAAATTGCCATGCTGGGTCAGACCAAGGGTCCATCAAGCCCAGCATCCTGTTTCCAACAGAGGCCAAAACCAGATCACAAGAACCTGGCAAGTACCTAAACAAGTTCTTGAAAGAGATCTTAGTGTTTGGGTACTTGCCAGGTTCTTGTGGTCTGGTTTGGCCTCTGTTGGAAACAGGATGCTGGGCTTGATGGACCCTTGGTCTGACCCAGTATGGCATTTTCTTATGTTCTTAAATCATAAATATATGCATCAAAGACCAACACCAGCAGCCTAATTCTAGAAGTAAATTAGTCTTTCTGGCATCCTCCTCTCAGAGTTGAAGGATTGATTCCTTGTGGCTACCAGAGATCCCTTTCAAGGAAAGTTTAATGTTATAAGGACTGTGAAGAAGAGAATCCAAGAAGCCTAAGTCCTCCTCCTGTTTCTCAAGCTGCAGGGAGCTTTGGAAGATGGGACCCTTTATTTATTTCTTATTGTAAAGTGTGCAGCTTGGTTTGAAATGCTCATGCATGCAGTCCACAATGAGAGGGAAGAGGGGGTGCAACTGACAAGGTGCTGGCTGTAGCCAGCTGGAATGTAGACTCTATACCAAGGAGAGATGGGGCTATCAGATGATGACCCCACAAAGGGAAGGCAAAATCAATAGTGAAAAGGAAACACCCCTCACCTGACCAGGTGGAATCCAGGAGTGGACTGGAGTCAACAATTGACAGAAGAAAGACAGTCTCATGAGGTCCCACTTAAAGCATGCAAAGAACAAGAAGTAATCCAAATCAAGGCAAGCAGCAGACACAGTCAAACCAAAGCCAGCAACACAGGTAGACAGAAAGACCTGCTGCAAGGTAAAAACCAGTGAGAAGGTCCCAGGCTTTAAAGGAAGCTGGCACAGATGTCACTTCCTGGGGCTGGGTCACTTCCTGGTCCCTGACCCCTTTAAGAGGCGGGGCGCATGTCTGTAGGGTTGCTCATGCCTGCATTCAGTGACATCAGAGATTGTGCTGCAGGGAATGTCCCAGATGCCTTGTTCCATGACTGCAGATCTGCCCAGGCTGGTAAGATGAGCCGGTGGTGCAACACAAGGCCCCTCCCCTTTCTCCATTCTGACATTCAGCTCTCTCCCTCTCACTTTCTGACTCTGCTCCTTCAGGCCGGGCATATCCTCCCCCCTCCCCTTTCTCCATTCTGACATTCAGCTCTCTCCCTCTCACTTTCTGACTCTGCTCCTTCAGGCCGGGCATATCCTCCCCCTCCCCTTTCTCCATTCTGACATTCAGCTCTCTCCCTCTCACTTTCTGACTCTGCTCCTTCAGGCCGGGCATATCCTCCCCCCTCCCCTTTCTCCATTCTGGCATTCAGCTCTCTCCCTCTCACTTTCTGACTCTGCTCCTTCAGGCCGGGCATATCCTCCCCCCTCCCCTTTCTCCATTCTGGCATTCAGCTCTCTCCCTCTCACTTTCTGACTCTGCTCCTTCAGGCTGGGCATATCCTCCCCCCTCCCCTTTCTCCATTCTGGCATTCAGCTCTCTCCCTCTCACTTTCTGACTCTGCTCCTTCAGGCCGGGCATATCCTCCCCCTCCCCTTTCTCCATTCTGGCATTCAGCTCTCTCCCTCTCACTTTCTGACTCTGCTCCTTCAGGCCGGGCATATCCTCCCCCTCCCCTTTCTCCATTCTGGCATTAAGCTCTCTCCCTCTCACTTTCTGACTCTGCTCCTTCAGACTGGGCATATCCTCCACCTCCCCTTTCTCCATTCTGGCATTCAGCTCTCTCCCCTCTCACTTTCTGACTCTGCTCCTTCAGGCCGGGCATATCCTCCCCCTCCCCTTTCTCCATTCTGGCATTCAGCTCTCTCCCTCTCACTTTCTGACTCTGCTCCTTCAGACTGGGCATATCCTCCCCCCTCCCCTTTCTCCATTCTGACATTCAGCTCTCTCCCTCTCACTTTCTGACTCTGCTCCTTCAAACTGGGCATATCCTCCCCCCTCCCCTTTCTCCATTCTGGCATTCAGCTCTCTCCCTCTCACTTTCTGACTCTGCTCCTTCAGACTGGGCATATCCTCCCCCTCCCCTTTCTCCATTCTGACATTCAGCTCTCTCCCTCTCACTTTCTGACTCTGCTCCTTCAGACCGGGCATATCCTCCCCCTCCTCTTTCTCCATTCTGACATTCAGCTCTCTCCCTCTCACTTTCTGACTCTGCTCCTTCAGGCTGGGCATATCCTCCCCTCCCCTTTCTCCATTCTGACATTCAGCTCTCTCCCTCTCACTTTCTGACTCTGCTCCTTCAGGCCGGGCATATCCTCCCCCCTCCCCTTTCTCCATTCTGGCATTCAGCTCTCTCCCTCTCACTTTCTGACTCTGCTCCTTCAGGCCGGGCATATCCTCCCCCTCCCCTTTCTCCATTCTGGCATTCAGCTCTCTCCCTCTCACTTTCTGACTCTGCTCCTTCAGGCCGGGCATATCCTCCCCCTCCCCCTTTCTCCATTCTGGCATTCAGCTCTCTCCCTCTCACTTTCTGACTCTGCTCCTTCAGGCCGGGCATATCCTCCCCCTCCCCTTTCTCCATTCTGGCATTCAGCTCTCTCCCTCTCACTTTCTGACTCTGCTCCTTCAGGCCAGGCATATCCTCCCCCTCCCCTTTCTCCATTCTGACATTCAGCTCTCTCCCTCTCACTTTCTGACTCTGCTCCTTCAGGCCGGGCATATCCTCCCCCCTCCCCCCTCCCCTTTCTCCATTCTGACATTCAGCTCTCTCCCTCTCACTTTCTGACTCTGATCCTTCAGGCCAGGCATATCCTCCCCCTCCCCTTTCTCCATTCTGGTATTCAGCTCTCTCCCTCTCACTTTCTGAATGTCCTCCTTCAGGCTGGGCATATCCTCCCCCTCCCCTTTCTCCATTCTGACATTCAGCTCTCTCCCTCTCACTTTCTGAATGTCCTCCTTCAGGCCGGGCATATCCTCCCCCCTCCCCTTTCTCCATTCTGGTATTCAGCTCTCTCCCTCTCACTTTCTGAATGTCCTCCTTCAGGCCGGGCATATCCTCCCCCTCCCCTTTCTCCATTCTGACATTAAGCTCTCTCCCTTTCACTTTCTGACTCTGCTCCTTCAAGCAGGGCATATCCTCCCCCCTCCCCTTTCTCCATTCTGACATTCAGCTCTCTTCCTCTCACTTTCTGACTCTGCTCCTTCAGGCCGGGCATATCCTCCCCCTCCCCTTTCTCCATTTTGGCATTCAGCTCTCTCCCTCTCACTTTCTGACTCTGATCCTTCAGGCTGGGCATATCCTCCCCCTCCCCTTTCTCCATTCTGGCATTCAGCTCTCTCCCTCTCACTTTCTGACTCTGCTCCTTCAGGCTGGGCATATCCTCCCCCTCCCCTTTCTCCATTCTGGCATTCAGCTCTCTCCCTCTCACTTTCTGACTCTGATCCTTCAGGCCGGGCATATCCTCCCCCTCCCCTTTCTCCATTCTGGCATTCAGCTCTCTTCCTCTCACTTTCTGACTCTGCTCCTTCAGGCCGGGCATATCCTCCCCCTCCCCTTTCTCCATTCTGGCATTCAGCTCTCTCCCTCTCACTTTCTGACTCTGCTCCTTCAGACCGGGCATATCCTCCCCCTCCCCTTTCTCCATTCTGGCATTCAGCTCTCTCCCTCTCACTTTCTGACTCTGCTCCTTCAGACCGGGCATATCCTCCCCCCTCTTCTCCATTCTGACATTCAGCTCTCTCCCTCTCACTTTCTGACTCTGCTCCTTCAGACCGGGCATATCCTCGCCCCTCCCCTTTCTCCATTCTGACATTCAGCTCTCTCCCTCTCACTTTCTGAATCTGCTCCTTCAGGCCGGGCATATCCTCCCCCCTCCCCTTTCTCCATTCTGGCATTCAGCTCTCTCCCTCTCACTTTCTGACTCTGCTCCTTCAGGCTGGGCATATCCTCCCCCCTCCCCTTTCTCCATTCTGGCATTCAGCTCTCTCCCTCTCACTTTCTGACTCTGCTCCTTCAGGCCGGGCATATCCTCCCCCCTCCCCTTTCTCCATTCTGACATTCAGCTCTCTCCCTCTCACTTTCTGACTCTGATCCTTCAGGCCGGGCATATCCTCCCCCTCCCCTTTCTCCATTCTGGCATTCAGCTCTCTCCCTCTCACTTTCTGAATGTCCTCCTTCAGGCCGGGCATATCCTCCCCCTCCCCTTTCTCCATTCTGACATTCAGCTCTCTCCCTCTCACTTTCTGAATGTCCTCCTTCAGGCCGGGCATATCCTCCCCCCTCCCCTTTCTCCATTCTGGCATTCAGCTCTCTCCCTCTCACTTTCTGACTCTGCTCCTTCAGACCGGGCATATCCTCCCCCCTCCCCTTTCTCCATTCTGGCATTCAGTTCTCTCCCTCTCACTTTCTGACTCTGCTCCTTCAGGCAGGGCATATCCTCCCCCCTCCCCTTTCTCCATTCTGACATTCAGCTCTCTCCCTCTCACTTTCTGACTCTGCTCTTTCAGGCCGGGCATATCCTCCCCCCTCCCCTTTCTCCATTCTTACATTCAGCTCTCTCCCTCTCACTTTCTGACTCTGCTCCTTCAGGCCGGGCATATCGGCCTTCGCTAAAGGGATACACCGATGCCCCACAATTTCAGCAGATTTGGTCCCTAGCATTCTTTGCTCTTATTTCTCTGCCAAGAGCAACAAGAAACTAAAAAAAAATGCAGATATTAGCTGTTACTCATCTCTGACATATGTATAGGACCCCTTGCAACTGCTTCTATGTTTTACTTAATATTTTCAATTTTGTCACAAGTCTCATGAACAATTTTTACAAAACGTTTTTCCTTGCACAATTTTCTGTGGAATATTTTTCCTGTACAGGAAGTTAAAGCACTACTTAACTCTTCAAAGCTGGTCCCCACTGTACTGTGCTTATAGAATAAAAACATACAACTTGTTGGACCCTTGCTTCGGAAATACACAGAAGAGAGACATAAGAACATAAGGCAGGTCATCCTGGGTCAGACCAAAGGTCCATCAAGCCCAGCATGTGCTCTCCAGCAGTAGCCAAGTCCTGTCACAAGTTCCCAGCAGGACCCCTCCTGCTTATGCACTACAGATAAAAAAAACATCCTGCCTTTCTTCATTGATGTTATAAAAAACCAATCAGTACGCAATTAATGAAGAAGAGCACTTAGCATAGGGCAAAGGTGAAACCTGAATACTCCCTAGATAAGGTCACAAACGTTTGGACAGAGAGAGAGCCTCTAAATCTCTTGCATTTGTTCTATGCTTATTAACCACACTGCTTCATCCAAGAATAAAACATGCAAGAGCAGAAATTTAAAAACCATGGAAAGTAAACTTTTAAAAAGAAAGCTATGGTCCCCTTGCTTTTTAACAGGTGCACGAGACACAGCAGCCGCTGATCCCCAACTTCAAACAGCCTAGAAATAAGAATTTCCAAACATTTCTTTTGGTGGCTGCAGACTATTTTTCCTACAATACTCAGCTTTCCCCATTACCCTCACGCGTGGTAGAAGCAGTAAGATGTGTGTCGATGGTTACATTTTAGAAACCCTGCTATAACTATTAAGAGGGCTGGATAAGCTTGGTGGCTATTAGAAGCAGCATGAGTGATCAAAGCCCAAGCCACACCAAACTACTTTCTATTTTATTTTTTCCCCAGAGGAAGGACTGATTTATTTTAATAGTATCTGCCTGTGGGAAGAGGCATTTCAAGTTGTATAAACTTTGAGTTAGTCAAGCTGATGTTCCTCTTTAAGGTCTTTTATTTGCACGTTGTTAATGCAAACTCAAACAGTGCAATATTAAGGAGCACAATTCTGTTTGCAGAGTTTTGAAGAAATCAGCTTTTTGCTGGGTTTCCACAGACTCTTGGAGAAATCCACGTACAAGAAAACTGAAAGAATTCCAATTCTGTCCCCTAATTTGCTTGAAAAATAAACTGTATACCACACAAATTTATAAAGTGAATATTCTCAGCAATTATATGCAGTGTAACACATGGGAAAAGCACTCAGAAAGCCATTATTGCTGGTTTCAGCAGTTCAGGGGGGAAAAAAAAGCCCTTTTAAGGAAAGGGTTGCTGCAGATTATAGAAATGTGATTATCTGGCGAGCTAAAACAACATTTTCTGAAGTTGGTTAGAATCTTACTAAAGATGTTTGCAAAATCTGGCAACTCTCTGTACAGTAGTAAAATACACGTGATAGAGAGTTTTACCAAAGCATCCATTTACCTCTTCTCACTACCCTTTTCCACTTATCTGTTTTGCTATCACTTCCCCATCCCATTAGCAGTTTTTCCTTTTGAAACAAGAGAAAATAAAGTTTCTGTACGGTGAGCAAACGTGGGGACAGAAACCTATCTTCTTCAGAAATGGAATAATATTCAGTCTCCAGCCCCTGAATTAGTGGCACACAGCACGGGTCACAGCTGCACTTACAGACACGTGAGGCACACTCACCTCCATGGAGAGGACTCCCACTCGCACTAATAGCTCCACCAGCCTAGCTTCCACGTTTTAAAAGAAAAGGAGACCCACATGAACTTACAATACAGGAGGAAGGAGAAGTCAGAGATGTGGGCAGCTGGCTCACATAGTTACCTCCGTTGCCACATGTAGCTGTCAGAGCTGCTGGCCACACACAGCACAAGTCACACCCGGTGCTTGGTGCACTCTCTCTCCTTCTCACTCAACACAAGGAGGCAGTTCAGCAGGGAGACCATGAGGAGGTGCTGTGTGCATTGTGCCTGCCACATAGAACGGGACCCAGCTATTCATTAGGGATGTGCAGTACTTTAAAATGAAAGTGCAAAACGTGATGAAGAAGGCTAATTCTTTCATTCACTGGGCCCCAAACAGAATTGGAGCGCCCCTGAATGAAACGTATTCGTTCATTTTGTTTTAAACTAATGCATCAGGCCTAGACCTAGGCCCGAAGCAGGGGCCTCGACTAGGACCTAGGATGAGGCCCAAAGCAGGAGCCATGGCTTAGGCCTGGGCACGATGCCGAGGTCGCAGCAGAGGCAGGGCCTCAGCCAAGAGCCCTGAAAATTAAAAAATAAATAAATAAAAACGTATCCGATTCATCGGGTATCCAACAAAGGCTGGGTCCTGACGCCGGACCCAGGTCCAGTGCAGTCACCCAACTCCAAGGTCGGGTCCCAATGCTGCGACCTCGGCCTAGGCCAGGACTCAGACCCAGGCCTGAAGCAGTGACACGACCCGAAAGCCAGGTCCCGACGCCGGGACCTCGGCCCAACTCAGGCTCGATGCCACAACCAGACATGGAGGCCAGGTCCCAATGCCTGGGTCTTGGCCCAACCCAGGCTCGATGCCACAACCAGACATGGAGGCCAGGTCCCAATGCCGGGATCTTGGCCCAACCCAGGCTCGATGCCACAACCAGACATGGAGGCCAGGTCCCAATGCCGGGATCTTGGCCCAACCCAGGCTCGATGCCACAACCAGACATGGAGGCCAGGTCCCAATGCCGGGATCTTGGCCCAACCCAGGCTCGATGCCACAACCTGACATGGAGGCCAGGTCCCAATGCCGGGATCTTGGCCCAACCCAGGCTCGATGCCACAACCAGACATGGAGGCCAGGTCCCAATGCCGGGATCTTGGCCCAACCCAGGCTCGATGCCACAACCTGACATGGAGGCCAGGTCCCAATGCCGGGATCTTGGCCCAACCCAGGCTCGATGCCACAACCAGACATGGAGGCCAGGTCCCAATGCCGGGATCTTGGCCCAACCCAGGCTCGATGCCACAACCTGACATGGAGGCCAGGTCCCAATGCCGGGATCTTGGCCCGTTCCCAGGCTTGACACCAAGATCCAACCTGGGACCTGGTTGGTGGGCAGAAAACGCGAGCAGGTTAGGGAATTTCTGGTGCTGACTGCCTGGCTGGGGGGCGCGCCAGCTGATCATCTGCTGCCAGGCTCCTTGCTGGGATGTGGTGGGGGCCTCTCAGGGGAGGCAGCGGATACTGCTGGATGCCTTCAGACTGGGGTACCTGGGGGGGTGGCACATTATACTAGGCTGTGGCGGATGCCCACTGGGGCAATTTTTGGGATAGGTTATCCTGTTGGCTTGGGTATAATGTTATAATAAAGCTGTGGCCTTTGATTGCCAACTTTGGGTCTCGGTGGTTATTTATGGCAGGAAAGGTTTGGTGAGACGTGCCTGTGATGCGTGTGGGTGCTGTCCAGGCTGCCTGGATGGTGGAATTTTTGTAATGTTTGCGCTTTTACACTCATTGATAAAAGTGCAGGGTTGTGTGCATTAAAGGATTGTGAAGAAGGGGTGCAGGGTGCTGAAGGCCCTTTTCAGCTTCAGCTTCCTTTTCCTGTACCCCCTGTTGTGTGCCACTGCCTACATCACTAGTACCAGGCTAGTTAATAGAGACCTCCCACCACCAGCAGTTTTCTCTTTCTAAAGGGAAACACAGCTTCTCATTCTTCTTCAAGCAGAGAGTCTTCTGGAAACTTAGAGCTGCCAATTGTAATATGAAAAGGGAACTTTTCAGCTTGTTACGCTTTGCAAAAATTAAAAGCTTTTGAAATTTAAAAAAAGTAATAATAATTACAATGATGAGTGTACGAGAAGTTTCATACTGTGACTGCTATAAGATTGATTTAAGACTTTCAATATAATCTACTAAGTGAGTGATAAAGGAAGAGCGAGTTCAATCCATTGTAGGTCAGGCTGGGAGAGTTGGTGGCCACAGTCATCGTCAGTAATGCTTCTGTTTACCCAGCTAGGAGGGAAGATTATGGAGATGAGGTTATAGAGCTGACCCTTGCAGGTTTATTAAATATTCACTGAATATTCTGCACATGCTGAGCATTAAATGAAAAATGGGACATGCTGCAGACTTCCAGATGTTAAATATTTCCAATAATATCGGAGAGCTCTATTTTTTTAAATAATTTATCTTAAATCATGTTACAAGACATCTCAACATACACTGAGGGTATAACCTTCAGTCATTTTATAAAATATTGAAGACCCGTGCTATCTGTGACGTATTCATCTTTCTTATTTTCATGCTTTTGGGGGTTTTTGGTTTAATCCTGCTATTTCCCCCTTTTTCTTGGTGGAGGAGGGACATGCTCGCTCGCTCGTACTATTCTCTCAGATCACATTTACGTTTTCAGCAGCAGATCTCTCTTTTTCTGTGGCTTACACTTAACCTCACCTGCTACCAAATGACATCTGAGGTTTTCTTTTGCGGTTCAGGCCCAAACAGGAGCATTACTGCATCATTGACTTTTTACATCTGTGAGGTTGATAGAGCGAGGTTTACTGTGCTTCACTGTGTTATATTCTACTCCGTACTGAATGTATTGCCAACCCCTGGAAAGGGCAGATAATTCTAAAATTAAATTAAATGAAATGTATGAGGTTTGCCATCTGCTATTTAATACTGCACAAGAGCAACAGCGATCCTAGCAAGTGAGTGAAGAGCCTAAGGCAAAACAGGGCTGAGCTGCAGCTCACTCTAGGGCCCTAATACGGCAGATGCCCTTATGGGAAGGAAATATTGCTCTTACACAACAGGGAACATTTCAGCCACAAGAGTGAACTCTAGCTCCATGCACTGCTATTGACGACCTCCAATGTTGGTTTCTTTTCATTTTTGGGTTGGCCATGTTTTCCTGCTTCTTTCGGCTTCCAGCTCACTCAGAACCAGGGCTAAGGCAGCTTGAGCCTTTATTTGCAACTCCCTGGGGGTTTCTCCTATTTTATCCCACAGACCATGAGTGCCCGCCCTGAGTTCAGCCAATGGGGTCATTTCTGAGTGATGGTTGAGATGCATCCCCAGCTCTGGCCAATCTGGAGAACAGAAAGTAGGCCCAAGAATCTGTGCAAGGTGACCACTGAGCCACCCGGCTAGACCAAGCTTCCAAGTTTCATAGGGCAAACTGACCATCCCATTGCTAGAGAAATCTCACTCGTGCATGACAGCAAAAGAGCGAAGGAGAAACGAATGCAACTTCAGCTGTGGAATCTGCATCAATTTGTAACCCAAGGCTGTGTGAAAAGCTTTGCTGGGGAGAGAGTGGGCTGAGGGGGGAGGAGAGTGGGTATTTAATACTATTATACAGGCAAGTACCCAACACTCTGAGTTACAGGCTCATAAAGGGCTTCAAATCAATTGTAATCACTGCATGGGAAAAGATGCGAGAGTGAAAAGGCATTACAACGGTTCTGTTTTTATATTTTAACGTAGATTGCTTTTGCTTGCAAGTGCCAACTTCACCAGGAGCAGCTATAGATCAGTCTTACTGCGCATTCCCTGCAACCTTTGCAGAAACACTGTATGCGTCCATAGAAAGTAACAGTCTCAGGCAAATAAAGCTGCAATGCTCAGGTAACAGTCACAGGCAAATAAAGCTGCAATGGTCAGGTAACAGTCACAAGCAAATAAAGCTGCAATGCTCAGGTAACAGTCCCAGGCAAATAAAGCTGCAATGCTCAGGTAACAGTCACAAGCAAATAAAGCTGCAATGCTCAGGTAACAGTCCCAGGCAAATAAAGCTGCAATGCTCAGGTAACAGTCACAAGCAAATAAAGCTGCAATGCTCAGGTAACAGTCCCAGGCAAATAAAGCTGCAATGCTCAGGTAACAGTCACAGGCAAATAAAGCTGCAATGCTCAGGTAACAGTCCCAGGCAAATAAAGCTGCAATGCTCAGGTAACAGTCACAAGCAAATAAAGCTGCAATGCTCAGGTAACAGTCACAGGCAAATAAAGCTGCAATGCTCAGGTAACAGTCCCAGGCGAATAAAGCTGCAATGCTCAGGTAACAGTCCCAGGCAAATAAAGCTGCAATGCTCAGGTAACAGTCCCAGGCGAATAAAGCTGCAATGCTCAGGTAACAGTCCCAGGCAAATAAAGCTGCAATGCTCAGGTAACAGTCCCAGGCAAATAAAGCTGCAATGCTCAGGTAACAGTCCCAGGCAAATAAAGCTGCAATGCTCAGGTAACAGTCACAGGCAAATAAAGCTGCAATGCTCAGGTAACAGTCACAGGCAAATAAAGCTGCAATGCTCAGGTAACAGTCACAAGCAAATAAAGCTGCAATGCTCAGGTAACAGTCACAGGCAAATAAAGCTGCAATGCTCAGGTAACAGTCACAGGCAAATAAAGCTACAATGCTCAGGTAACAGTCCCAGGCAAATAAAGCTGCAATGCTCAGGTAACAGTCCCAGGCAAATAAAGCTGCAATGCTCAAGTAACAGTCACAAGCAAATAAAGCTGCAATGCTCAGGTAACAGTCCCAGGCAAATAAAGCTGCAATGCTCAGGTAACAGTCCCAGGCAAATAAAGCTGCAATGCTCAGGTAACAGTCCCAGGCAAATAAAGCTGCAATGCTCAGGTAACAGTCCCAGGCAAATAAAGCTGCAATGCTCAGGTAACAGTCACAGGCAAATAAAGCTGCAATGCTCAGGTAACAGTCACAAGCAAATAAAGCTGCAATGCTCAGGTAACAGTCACAGGCAAATAAAGCTGCGTCACTATCAGCCAAAGAATAGGCTTGAGGAAGTGGATTTTATAAAAACAAGCGAGACCGTCATAACTAAAAACAAAAACAATAGACAGAATACGTAAAAAGATAAGAAGTGAGCCAAGCCCGTGACTCAGCGGCAGCAGCGCGTGTGTGAAAGAGCCGGGACGGGTCTTAGCCCCGGCTTTCATGGCTCGCACCCCAGGGGTTGGATAAGACTCACAACCCCTGAGGGCCGGGAGGACGGGAATCTAAGTCATTGCGCAGTGGTAACATCTACGGGCCAGAATCGGGACGCATATGGAGCAGGCTGCAGCGGGAATCGTAGCCTGCGGGTGTCATAAAAATAACAAAACACCCCAAGTCGTGGTAAATGAAGGCTCAAGGGAGCAAGAGGAAGTTACTGAAATAAAAAGGAAGTCAAATAGGTAGCCAGAGAAAAGGAAGGCTACTTACTGCAGATGGAGTATTTTTATTTATAAAGCCTTGTTACCCACATCCTCCAAAGTTCAGGTCGGGTTACAATTAAAACATTCATAGGAAACAAAATGGATATAACTGGCAAAGCACTTAAGGGGACAATGAAACTTTAGATCAAAGTTTAGACAGGGACCCAGAACGATACCACTGATAACGAAAAGAGATTATGTTTCTAGGTTTTAACCAATAAATCACCCTGATGTAAAAATAACTAAAACAGGAACAATACCAATGCCCCGAAAACTGCCCTCTGCTTTGTGTGCTGTCGGCCCCCAGTCTCCTATTCCTGCTGGTGCCCAGTGGCGAGCGTCTTACCTGGCGGGAAGAGGACACAACGAGCAAGGGTGGGGATCGGTAGCGGGAGGAGAGAGTGGGGATGATCTGGCTTGAGGGGAAGGGTCACCAGGTGCCGGTGACTGCTGGAACCCAAATATTCTTTTGCTACGACAGGAGATGTATGGACTTTATTCAAGTGGAAGAAGGAGCCTGCAACAACTACCTGAGTCACAGAAACACGGAAAAACAACCCATTTTTTGTCCTCTAAAAGAATCTCTAATTAGCTGGAAAAATGAACAATTAAATTTACAGTATAAAAACACTTAAATCGGAAGCCCCAATTATAAAGTAAATACTGGTGTCATTTTGCTTAGGAAGTCTGAGACACTTAAATAGTAAAAAACGAATTTTGGGACATATGTACTAAGCCTTTTCCCAAACGACACAAAATGGGAGAAGCTCTTCTGTTCGCAGACCCATAGCATGAAGATTTTATTTAGTAATGCACAGACTATTACAAACCCTTTGCCATGGCCAAAGAGCCAATATTCAGCTTCACCATCCTGCTTTTATACGAATGTCTGTAACAGAGCATTAAACAAGTTTGCATGCCCAACAAAATGAAGAATCCTTTGCTTTGCCTGCCTACATAGAAGGAGCAGTTAGCAGCTGAAAACGATGACCCACTCCAGAAGATGAAACGCGGAGACGCAGCTGAAAACCATGACCCACTCCAGAAGGTGAAACGCGGAGACGCAGCTTGAAAACGATGCCCCCTCCAGAAGGTGAACGCGGAGACGCAGCGAAAACCATGACCCACTCCAGAAGGTGAAACGCGGGGAGACCGCAGCTGAAAACGATTGCCCCCCCCTCCAGAAGGTGAAACGCGGAGACGCAGCTGAAAACCATGCCCCACTCCAGAAGGTGAAACGCGGAGACGCAGCTGAAAACCATGACCCACTCCAGAAGGTTGAAACGCGGAGACGCAGCTGAAAACCATGACCCACTCCAGAAGGTGAAACGCGGAGACGCAGCTGAAAAACATTGCCCCACTCCAGAAGGTGAAACGGCGGAGACGCAGCTGCAAACCATGACCCACTCCAGAAGGTGAAACGCGGAGACGCAGCTGCAAACCATGACCCACTCCAGAAGGTGAAACGCGGAGACGCAGCTGAAAACCATGCCCCACTCCAGAAGGTGAACGCGGAGACGCAGCTGAAAACCATGCCCCACTCCAGAAGGTGAAACGCGGAGACGCAGCTGAAAACCATGCCCCACTCCAAGAAGGTGAAACGCGGAGACGCAGCTGAAAAACCATGACCCACTCCAGAAGGTGAAAACGCGGAGACGCAGCTGAAAACCATGACCCACTCCAGAAGGTGAAACGCGGAGACGCAGCTGAAAACTATGACCCACTCCAGAAAGTGAAACGCGGAGACGCAGCTGAAAACCATGACCCACTCCAGAAGGGTGAAACGTGGAGGCGCAGCCACTGCCTGAGCAAGCTCTATCCACGCCGCTCCCTCTAGTGGGACCTGAAGGTATTGCAAGCCCTTGCAGAAAGTGCCACCAGGGGGATTTTGCAGGTGGGAATAAAGCACAGAGTGGGGATTGTTAAACTTCCAGGCTAAGTTCTGATAAATAATTGTCTTTCTTCTTATTGAACAGTGAGAAAACTTGCTGCTACTTGTGGTCTACAAATTCATAAGTGCCATTTAAACTACAAGCCAACTATAAATAGCACGGCTTTTGTAACTCCAATTACTTAAAGGATGCAATTAGATTGGATTTATTTATTTATACTTTATTCTAGGGAAGTTGGAGCAAGACTTGGAAAACAGATGCACTACTAAAGCGAAAGTAGTGAATCACAGCTTGCTTTTTAAATGCAGTGTTTCTTACCCAGGAATCCCAGCCTTATTCAGAGAAAAGAAAGGTTACAACGCTCAGCAAACAAAACATCTACTCCCGTACGTCTGTCTTATTAGCCTGTAGCTCTCTGGGGCAGGGACTGTCTCTGTGTGCGTCGTGTAGTGCTATGGAAAGGGTAAGTAGTACTCAGGTTAAATCCTTTCAAAACATTACGTCATGGAAAAAGTGGCAGAGAAGCCGGGAAAGACTACCAATTATTCCTGTTCTTAAATCGGTCCCCATTGTACACATCAGCATGGAAGAGACAATTCTGCTTTCCTTTGCAGCTTCCCTTTATTTAGATTTTTTATAGTCTGCTTTTTTGCACTTTTTTTTCCAGCACTTCAAAGCGGGTTACATTCAGGTAATTTCGCTATCCCCAGAGGTCTCACAATCTAACGGGCCGATTTAGTAAGGGGCGGTAGAAAGAGGTGCGTTAGTGGCCCGGCGCACCCGCGTTTGCCGCACGCACAGTTCGGATCACCTACCGCTCGATACTGTATGTAAATGGCATGGAAATGCAAGCTGCGTCCAACGTGCGTCCAACGCGCGTCCATGAAGCGCAATCCATTTTACTGTGTAGGCGCTATACAGTATCCTGGGTGCGCTGGTACCTGTTATTTCAAATGAGAGGTACCAGGAAGTGGATCCCACTTTAATCAAAAGAAAACCTAAGGCGAGCAAGGCGCAGGGCGAAAAGCCACTCCACATGCTATTAAAATATTGTAAATAAAGTGTAAACCAAAGTTAACTTACTTTTTCTTACAGTCCTCTCTGCCTCCTCCGGCTCACCCTGCCTCCCGGGGGCAGCCGGCGGCGAAAGCGGCTTCCAGCGGCCCCCGCCGGCGAAGATGGATGAACGCACGCCCGTAGTGCACGGGCGCTCGTCAGCGAAGGCGCATGAATGGGCGTGCGTGATGTCATGGCGTGCGCTCATACGCTTTCGCTGGCTTGAGCACCTGTGCACTACGGGCGTGCGTTCTCCATCTTCGCCGGCGGGGGCCGCTGGAAGCCGCTTTCGCCGCCGGCTGCCCCCGGGAGGCAGGGGAGCCGGAGGAGGGCAGAGAGGGCTGTAAGAAAAGTAAGTTAACTTTGGTTTACACTTTATTTACAATATTTTAATAGCATGTGGAGTGGCTTTTCGCCCTGCGCCTTGCTTCGCGAGGTGGGGGAGAGAGGACTGGGGCTGCCCCGGAGACCGGCGGCCAGGGCAGGTGAGCGGGGGTCTGGGGGAAAGTTTTGCTGCCTACCCCTACCCCTGCCTCTAATGCAGGGGTAGGGGTAGGTGGTAATTTAGCAGGTTAAAGACGCAGCTAAACTGCAGGTTAAAAAGGCGATAGTCGGGGCGCGCGTTACTGAATGGGAGGGAATAGCCAATCCGATCGTTCACATCTCATATACATGCCGCGGGCGGAAAGGGTTACCCGGTGATTTAAAAGAAGCGGTAAGGATGGGTTAAAAGGGGATAGTGAATCGCAGGTTGCACTAACGCGGCCAAATTGTGAGTAGAAAGCGGGTTAGAAACGGGGTAACTGCGGCCGCACTTTACTGTATCCGCCCCTAGGTTTGTACCTGAGGCAATTGGCTATTCCACATTTTAGCTACAAGAGCTATTCTTACCTTCCACAGACCAGGGTACGGCTTTCCCTGTACAGAAAGAGCAGCTATAAAATACATGAAGTCAGGGATGGATTTAGTGCTCTGATGGCCTAGGACACTGAGTGGAGGCCGCTCCCCTCCCTCAGAGAAGGGTAAGCCCGGAGGGAGCAGGCTTCCTTCCCACTGGAGCTGGGAGTGGAGGTCTGGAGGGAGGGGAAGTGGCGGCAGCAGCAGGGGATTTACTGCCCTAATAGGCCTGTGCATAAATCCAGGGCTTCTGGATGCAGAGCAGGACTGCTTCATGCTATGATATTTTTACAGAAAACGTCAGGTTGTTTTGGCAGCAGGGAGGTAGAGAAAGAAGAGGCAGTGCCTGCCACTTCCTGCAAGAACGGCAGTCAAGGGATCATGGTGTACGTCGTTCCCTCAGAGGCAAAACCCTTAATACAGTTCCCCTGCAAAAGCTCTTAAAACGTCACCAAGGAGGGGCTGAGAGTAAGCCACATGCTATAACTTGCCCTTTCCTCAAAGCCCTCTTACCTGCATAACTGGAGCTCAAATAGCAGCTTTAATCCTTTCTTGAACAGGAATAATGCTGGATTTCTGTTGCACCATTTTTAGCTATAAATTTGACATCCCAGTTCAATGTTCCCACCCATCACTTACTGTAAACTTGAACCAGTACACAGGCCACCCTGTCCTCAAAGTGCAAGCTCTTTGGATCATGGGGCACAGGTACAATACTTTTCTATATACACTGATAGCATTAATACAAGTAATGAATGATCTGCTCATTAATTATCAGGACATGTACAATAAAACAGAATACAAACATAGTACACTAAAACTGGAATTACTCAACTAAAACTGGAATTACTCAAACTAAAACTGGAATTACTCAAACTTGTCTGCAGATTTAACTTGTGTGTTTTCTTGCTAAATGGAGCTGAAAGCTTTCCAAGGTGTCATGTAAGCTTTGCGTGCATCTCAGACTTGCTTATTAATTCTCTTCCATCTCTTTATTAGCATGCGCAGATCACACAGCCGCTGCTCAAGGACACGGCTTGCTGAAACAGCTCTGAGCATTAGCAAAATACTAGCAGGAAAGCCTTGTGCTGTTAATTGTTATTAGTAGAATAATGTACCCAGTACAGATGTTTACCAGAAAAAAAATCCCAACAAATGTGGAGGCCAATTCAGAAAAATCACTCTGTTGCATGCTTAATGTGATCATAATGCATGCGCTTAGATGTGGCTAGGACTAGCCAACTCTTAATTTCCCACAGCAAAAAAACGTTGTGAAATACTGGGAAGCAGGCCAATCCTTGAAAAGGGACTACATTAGACCCTTGGTGGCAGCAAACTATAGAGCGAGGTACTAAGCATTTTCCTATAGGCAGAAAATGAGAAAAGCCCTTTAGTACATCAGGGCCTAAGGATGAGAAAGGGGACAGATCAGGAACCTTTGCCACTCAAGGTCGTGCTCAGTGACACAAACGCTGACCTGGCCGCTAACTGGCCCAGTGCTTTCTGGTACCTGCAATATTCTTTGTTCAAAGCAGTACAGAATATGAACTGAACCCTTAAACAAAATAAATAAAAAGAGAACAGTTAGTATAAAGCACAAGTGGTGAATAAATCTTATTTGGTTGAAATTATGCACAATAAATCTGTGGAATGGGTTGAAAGTCACTCTCTGATGCTCTAGATTTCTCTCTGACTACTTTAAGCCCCCTCTCCCCCAGACTCACAAACTACAAGCTGGGGGTGTGGATGGGGTGCCTTCAGGTTTCCCTCAGTGTATGTGATGCTCCCTTCCTGTCACCTTTCTTAAGCGAGCTACCTACAAAAGCCCCTGTATCTATAAATGGTGAAGTGCTGCCTGATCTCCAGTTTGCCTCTGAAAACCTCTTTTTCGAGGTCTCAGTGCTTGGGTTTTGCTTAACGCCTTTGGTAGAATGAGCTGCCTGAGGACCCCATGCCATCCTGCAGTCTGCTCCACTAACAGGCTTGATTGTGAAACGTCAATACTTGTAGTGCTTCATCAGAGTTTCCACAAAGGTGGAAAACAAGACCCGAGCAGGCGGCATTTACAATAAAGAGGTTCATTATAAGACTAAACCCAGAAGACATCCGATTTCCAGACAGGTCTGCCTTAAGTGTATGCAACTTGCTGCGGACACTTTTCTGGGTTCGCCATTTTAGCAAATCAAAATTTCTCAAAAGTTTTTTCCCCAGCCATAACAGTGAGCACTGCTCGACCTCTCTGAGCATCTATTTTTGGCATAGCAGCAAACCATGCCCTATTGTACCAGATCTATCCAGAGGCTGCAGACTTCCATGCATCACTGGAAGAGAGAGAACTGAAGGGCGGAAGGAGCGAGTAATGCACTGCGCTCCTCACAGACAGACAGGTCCCTTCACTACATGTTGGGTAAAGCCCCCTACCGTCTCTGCCAGTGCTTCCCAAGCTTTTTAAGCGCAAGGCGAAAGACTCACCTATATCAGTAAAGTGTTGTGTGGCAGACCAGCCTCCACAGAACAGGCTGTGAGCGTTCATATGGCCAAAAGAAAGGCTGTGGAAGCCCTGAAAACCCCGCCCATGTCTCTTCCAAGTTTCAAACAAGGAAAGGAAGGGGCAAAGACTCTCATGAAGCCATCAGCATGCACAGCTGCCCAGGGTGCCGCAGACATCCATTTACCTTGGCTGCTGCTGCTGCTCCCAATACAGTGCACTCGGCTGAGCACCCGACGTTACAGTGCGTGCAAAAGCCCTCATGCCAATAAGGGGATTATAGCGTGTCCAAACTAGTGCAAAGCTAATAGTGCTCATCACATCTAAACTCATCTTGATGAGGCTATAAGCTATTACCCCCAATGCAAAAACACAAAATAAATGTGCACCCCAACGCACACATTTTTAGTCTGAAAAATGTACAGAAATGTGTAGTTCCTCTAACTTAATATTGTGGCGATATTAAGTTGGAAGAACCTAAAAAAGGAAAAGAGAAAAAAAAAAAGGAATGTCGCAGACAGTTCGGTTAGGAAACGGGACGCTCAATTAACGAGCATCCGCTTTCCTGACGGTCGTAAAATTGAGCGCCCGTTTTTCCTAACCCGCTGACAGCTGCCGAGAAGGCGCTAGGGATGCACATTTGGTCCCTAGTGGCTCCCTGTCAACGCGTGGATTAGTGCATCCAAAACGTGCGTCCCAAACAAGCGCTCAACATGTAAATTCAGGTCGATGAGCTTATGAGCTATTATCCCCCCAATGCAAAATAAAAATAAGGGCGCCTGACGTGCACATTTTTACTCTGAAAAATCTGCAGAAAATACTGGAGTCGTATGTGTACTTAAGACAGTTTCAGACATAAGCAGAGCAAAGCTGCACAAGTTACATTGGGAGATCAAGCTGCTGGTTGCTTAGCGTGCAATTTATCCTATAAGTACAGGCAATTTCTAAGTAAAGCAAAAAAGCAAGACAATTCTTAAATTAAAATTACACTTAAGCATTTCACATTTATAAGCAGACAGCCATTTTGGCAGCACTGTTAAAAATAAATGACCAAGGGTAACCAAGAGAAATAATTATGAAAGCACAAGCTTTGCATTTCAGCTATAAGTCACAGCTCTTGAAAAATGCTGGGTCTGCCCTCAGTGCTGGAGGGAAGGTAGGCACAGAAAGAACAGGTAAGGCAACAGATGTATCAAGGCCATGAAGCATCCTTAAGAAAGTGCTAATTGCTTATCCAACAAAGAAAAGGCGTTGCAACAGGAGAAACAGATTCAGCAAATCTGGCTGTGATAAAAAAAAATCTGAGAAATCCTTCCCGTTCTTTTGACACCGTGTGGTGCATTCTCCCCCTTACGTTTTCCTTGTTTGCTTAGGAAAATGAATCTCTAATTGGTAAGATCCATTGGAATCAGGGTTTCAGCATTAAGCTAACAAAATACATCTGCATCCCTTGAAATACATAAACGCCAGCCATCGTTGGTATGTTTACTTCTTCCTATTTCAATCTGCAAATTCTGCAAAAGTGAAGAAGACGAGAACTTTGCAAATAAATAAATAAGAAGAAGAGTCGCGCCTTTCTGTATCCGTCTTGCACTGCTGCTTTGGATAAGACACCAAGTTCTCGTCCCTCTGGCCCAAGACCCTTCTTGTTTTAGAATTACCTCATCACTAGGAGGGACCTGCCTCAGCACGAGCTCCAGCTGTCAGGGAACGCACCAATCCACCTTTCAGAAGGCTGGGCGTCACAGTTCTGAAAGGCCATTGGTCCTTTCACGCATATTTTGCACTGCAGGGTCCAATTGGCTCTCAGCTGAGAGAAGAGCCTGCCGCAGGAGTTAGGGGCTTTCTTGGGTGCTGGGATCTGGAGAGATTCAAAGGGAAGGGAGAGGTTCGGGAGGATGGGGAGGGGCTAAGTGTTTAGTTTTAAAGTGGGGACAGGAAGGGCCTGTTTGGGAGGACTCGCGGGAGTGGGATTTGGTGCTGCGGGAAGTTCACGCCTGCCTCTGAGCAGCTGCTAAATTTCCCATGGTAAAATGAAATGTTTCTAAGCAGCCTCCTCGCATTGTAGGATCAGGGTTTTATAACGTGGATTTTCTGGCGCTAAAAACCCCTATCACATACCAGAGGTAGCACCAAAAAAACCCAGGCCTAAAATAGAAGTTAAAACCATGGTAAAGTCAAGGCGATTTATTACATGAGTTAGATAACTACAACCTAATTGCCTTCTTTGAATGGTATCCAGACTGTTAGAATAGTGGTCACATTTGTAAAGCAGATCATCAACTATATGTAAGGTTCTAGAAATATACATATATATATATATATATATATTCCCTGTCATCCACCTGGTCTCTAATATATTTAAAAAACTAACTGTAAATGACTTTCCAACTTTCATTTCTAGGTAATTGTAAGCAATAAAGTACTTATATTATACTTAAATACTCTCTCTTTCAAACCAAGTTTAGAAATGAGCACAGTTAAGACAGCTATATTACTTTCAGACGGAACAAACTTCTTTCCATGTGGCAAAATTAGGGCGCGCACAGTAAACAGTTACCCATTTATCCACCAAGTGTTCCAGAATAGAAACTAATATATAATATAGTAAACAGTTACCCATTTATCCACCAACAGGTGTTCCAGAATACAAACTAATATAATATAGTATACAGTTACTCGTTTATCTACCAGAGGTGTTCCAGAATAAACTAAATATAATACAGTAAACAGTTACCCATTTATCCACCAAGAGGTGTTCCAGAATAGAAACTAATATATAATACAGTAACAGTTACCCATTTATCCACCAAGAGGTGTTCCAGAATACAAACTACATATATATATATACAGTTACTCGTTTATCTACCAAGAGGTGTTCCAGAATACAAACTACATATATAATATAGTATACAGTTACTCGTTTATCCCAAGAGGTGTTCCAGAATAGAAACTAAATATATAATACAGTAAACAGTTACCCATTTATCCACCAAGAGGTGTTCCAGAATAGAAACTAAATATATAATATAGTAAACAGTTACCCATTTATCCACCAAGAGGTGTTCCAGAATACAAACTACATATATAATTAGTACAGTTACCGTTTATCTACCAAGAGGTGTTCCAGAATAGAAACTAAATATATAATACAGTAAACAGTTACCCATTTATCCACCAAGGTGTTCCAGAATAGAAACTAATATAATATAGTAAACAGTTACCCATTTATCCACCAACAGGTGTTCCAGAATAGAAACTAAATATATATACAGTTACCCATTTGTCCACCAACAGGTGTTCCAGAATACAAACTAAATATATAATACAGTAAACAGTTACCCATTTATCCACCAACAGGTGTTCCAGAATAGAAACTAATATATAATATAGTAAACAGTTACCCATTTATCCACCAAGAGGTGTTCCAGAATAGAAACTACATATATTACAGTAAACAGTTACCCATTTATCTACCAAGAGGTGTTCCAGAATAGAAACTAAATATATAATACAGTAAACAGTTACCCATTTATCCACCAACAGGTGTTCCAGAATAGAAACTAAATATATAATACAGTAAACAGTTACCCATTTATCCACCAAGAGGTGTTCCAGAATAGAAACTAAATATATAATACAGTAAACAGTTACCCATTTATCCACCAAGAGGTGTTCCAGAATAGAAACTAAATATATAATACAGTAAACAGTTTCCCATTTATCCACCAAGAGGCGTTCCAGAATAGAAACTAAATATATAATACAGTAAACAGTTACCCATTTATCCACCAAGGTGTTCCAGAATAGAAACTAAATATATCATATAGTAAACAGTTACCCATTTATCCACCAAGAGGTGTTCCAGAATAGAAACTAAAGTTATGCTATGGATAGAAACAGAAGATGGCGCAAACATAAGTACATAAGATTTGCCATACTGAGTCAGACCAAGGGTCCATCATGCCCAGTATCCTGCTCCTAACAGTGGCCAATCCAAGTCACAAGTACCTGGCAGATCCCAAGGGGTAGATAGATTTCAAGCTGCTTATCCCAATAAGCAGTGGATTTCTGCAACTCTACCTTAATAATGGTTAATAGACATTTCCTCCAGGAACTTGTCCAAACCTTTTTTTAAACACAGCTATACTAATAGCTTTTCCCACATCTTCTGGCAACGAATTCCAGAGCTAATTATGCACTGAGTAAAAAATATTTTCTCATTAGTTTTAATGTATAACCCAGTAACTTCATTTTGTGTTCCCTGGTCTTTGTACATTTTGAAAAAGTACACAAGATTGACGTTTACTCGTTCCATTCCACTCAATATTTTACAGAATTCTATTATATCCCCCCAGCTGTCTCTTCTCCAGGCTGCAGAGTGCTAACCTCTTTAGGCTTTCCTCATAGGGGAATTGTTCCATCTTTTATCATTTTGGTTGCTCTTCTCTGTACCTTTTCTAATTCTGTCGTAACTTTTTTGAGATGCGGTGACCAGAACTGCACACAATACTTAAGATGAGGTTGCACCAAGGAGCGATACAGGGCATTAGGATATTCTCTGTTTTATTCTCTCTTCGTTTCCTAATAATTCCTAGCATTCTATTTACTTTCTTGGCTGCTGCTACACAATGAACAGAAGATTTCAACGTATTATCAATGATGACGCCTAGATCCTTTTCCTGAATGGTGATTCCTAATATGGAACCTTGCATTTAGCTATAATTTGGGTTACTCTTCCCTAAATTCATCACTTTTGCACTTGTCCACATTAAATTTCATTTGCATGCCCATTCTCCCAGTTTTGCAAGGTCTTCTTGCAATTTCTCCAATCCTTTTGTGATTTAACAACTCTGAATAATTTTGTGTCATCGCAAATTTAATCACCTCTCACTTCACCCGATTTAAATGGTCACGCGGGGTAGTGTGCACACATGGACACGCGCAAGTATTTTTTTAAAATCTACTCCTTATTGTTTCCACTTCCAAGTCTTATAAATATATTTAAAACCAATTGTCCCAAAACAGATCCCTGGGGTACTGCACTAGTCACCTTTTTCCATTGGGAAAATTTACCATTTAGACTTAGTCTGTATTGTCTAAACTTTAACCAGTTTACAATCCACAATAGGACACTGCCCCCTATCCCATGAATTTTTAATTACCTAAAAAGTCGCTCATAAGGGACTTTATCAAAAGCTTTCTGGAAATCCAGGTACACTATATCAATTGGCTCACTTTATCCAAATGCTTATTTATACCCTCAAAAAAACATAGTAGATTGATGAGGCAAGACTTCCCTTGGTTAAATCCATGTTGGTTTTGCCCCTGTGCGGCAGTGCCCCTAGTGTTCCCCTATTTACCTATGCAGGACCAGGCTAGATCCCGGGGTCCACCTTAAATTGCCTTAAGGAGATTATGCTCTATGGGAGGGATCCTGCGGGGCTCAGAAGGTGTAACCAGAGACTGGGGAATAAGAGCTGGGATTCCAGGTGGGGATAACCAGACCAGGCCCCAGGTCTCTAGGAAGGAAGGCAGCTCCTGTAAAGTAAGAGTATCCAAAACACTGAACTGAGATGAAGCAGTACAAACTGTGACTAGAGAGTACACTGTCTGAAAGTGAAGGCAGTCTACTGTTGTGTATATGATTGAAGCTATGAATAAAGATTATGTTTTAAGAAAGGCTGGAGTCAGACGGAATTTCTGACTCCAGGTCTCTGGGAATCACCGCTTGTTCCCACAGTCCCATTAAACTATGCTCATCCATATGTTCAGCAATCTTGTTCTTTATGATAATCTCTACCATTTTTCATGGCACAGATGTCAAATTCACTGGTCTGTAGTTTCTTGGATCACCCCTTGATCCCTTTCTAAAAACTGGCATTACAATGGCATCCCTCCAGTCTTCATGTACGATAAGACGATTTTAATGATAGTTTACAAATTACTAATAGCAGGCCACAATTTCATTTTAAGTTCTTTCAGTACTCTGGGATGTATACCATCTAGTCTAGGTGATTTGCCACTTTTTAGTTTGTCAATTTACCCTAGTATATCTTCCAGATACACAGATTTGTTTCATCTCTGCTGAATCATCACCTTTGAATATCATTTCTGGATTGGGTATCTCTCTTCAATCTTCCTCAGTGAAGACCAAATCAAAAAATTAATTTAGTCTCTCTGTTATGGCTTTGTTATTCCTAATTGCCCCTTTTATCCTTTGATCATCTAATGGTCCAACTGACTCCCTTGTAGGCTTTTTACTTCAAATGTACCTGAAAAGGTTTTCATTAAGAATTTTTGCCTCCATGGCAAGCTTCTTTTCAAATTCTCTCTTGTTTTCCTTATCAATACTTTGCATCTAACTTGTTAGTGCTTATGCTATTTCCTGTTATCTTCATTCAGATCTCTTTTCCATTTCCTGAAAGATGGGTTGGGTTTTTTTTTAGCTAATACAGCCTCTCTCACCTCACCTTTTAACCATGCCGATAGTCGTTTAGTTTTCCTTCCACCTTTTCTAATGCATGGAATATATCTGGTCTGGGCTTCCAAAATGGTATTTTTAAACAAGGTCCATGCCTGATATAAATTCTTAACTTTTGTAGCTGCTCTTTTAAGTTTTTTTCCTAACCATTTTCTTCATTTTATTGGCACCCTTCTGTCACAGTAGATTTATTTTAGTGTCCTCCCTCCCATTAAATCAAATCTGATCATACTGTGATCACTATTGCCAAACGGCTCCAACACTGTTACCGTCTTGCACCAATTCCTGTGTTCCACTAAGGACGAGTCCAAAATAGTTTCCCATCTTGGTGGTTCTTGAACCAGCTGCTCTATGAAGCAGTCATTTATTTCATCTAGGAATTTTACCTCTCTAGCATGTCCTGATGTGACATTCACCCAGTCAATACTGGGGTAATTGAAATCTCCCATTATTATCATGCTGCTGATTTCTTTTACCATTTTACTGTTTGTTCATTCTAGCCAGATGGATGATAATGCACCCCCTTCCTATTTTATTCCTTTTTTCACCTGGAATTTCTATCCTTAAAGATTCAAACATTGCATTTTGTTTCCTACAGAATTTTTATCCTGGTTGACTCAATGCCCTCTTTAATATATAGAACCACTTCTCTCCACTATTTGGTCCTTCCTATCATTTCGATATAATTTGTACCCTGTTATCACAGTGTCCCATTGGTTATTCACCTTCCACCAGGTCTCTCAGATGCCAATTATATCAACCTTTTCATTCAGTGCTATATACTCTTTCCCATCTTATTTTCTAGACGTCTAGCATTTGTATACAGACATTTCAAAGTGTGTTTTCTATTTGTATTAACAACCTGCTTATCAGGTTGTTAAATCAAACCAGAAGCAGTACATAGAAACATAGAAACATAGAAATGACGGCAGAAGAAGACCAAATGGCCCATCCAGTCTGCCCAGCAAGCTTCCCTCATTTCTTCTCTCATACTTATCTGTTTCTCTTAGCTCTTGGTTCTAATTCCCTTCCACCCCCGCCATTAATGTAGAGAGCGGTGATGGAGCTGCATCCAAGTGAAATATCTAGCTTGATTAGTTAGAGGTAGTAGGGGTAGTAACCGCCCCGCAATAAGCAAGCTACACCCATGCTTATTTGTTTTTACCCAGATTATGTTATACAGCCCTTATTGGTTGTTTATCTTCTCCCCTGCGTTGAAGCAGGGAGCTATGCTGGATATGCGTGAGGGTATCAGTTTTTTTCTTCTCCCCTGCCGTTGAAGCAGAGAGCTATGCTGGATATGCATCGAAAGTGAAGTATCAGGCACATTTGGTTTGGGGTAGTAACCGCCGTAACAAGCCAGCTACTCCCCGCTTGTGAGTGTGAATCCTTTTTTCTTCTCCCCTGCCGTTGAAGTTATGCTGGATATGCGTGAAGTATCAGTTTTTCTTTTCCCCTGCCGTTGAAGCAGAGAGCTATGCTGGAAATTCGTGATGTATCAGTCTTTCTCCCATGCCGTTGAAGCAGAGAGCCATGCTGGATATGCTTCGAGAGTGAAGTATCAGGTACATTTGGTTTGGGGTAGTAACCGCCGTAACAAGCCAGCTACTCCCCGCTTTGTGAGTGCAAACCCTTTTTTCTTCTCCCCTGCCGTTTAAGCAGAGAGCTCTGCTGGATATGCATTGAAAGTGAAGTATAAGAATGGAGTGATCAAGCTAGTTGAAAGGCATCAGGAATAGAGGAAGGTGGAGGTAGTAATTTGGATATTTGGTTTGGGGTACAGATCTGTTACTGTAAGCAATGCTTCCAGAAACATGGCCTATGTGTTGGTATGAATAAAATAATGTCCCTTTTTGTTTCTGATTTGTCTTCTACTCAAGAAAATTCATGAAGATTTCTCCTATTTGGCTACTAACATAATCCACAGTATAGCACCGTTCTAAATAAATCAGAGGGCAACTACTGAAATGGTCAATGATCTTCATCCTAAAGCATCTGGGGATACACTTAAAGATCTAAACATACAAATAAAAATATATATATAGATAGATATAAAGGGGTGTCCCTTTTAGGAAAATGTCCCTGTCCTTTACAAGCATGCAGCTTCAACTGGTCTGAGTTCCCTCAAAGTGAAAAAGGTCTCACCAGACACTACCTGTTGGTGATGCCAGGTTAGTGCCAGTGTACTGAGGAGAAGCACCACTCCCCATTGGGAGGGGAGGGGTGAGGTAGTGATATAAAAATCCTGCTTCCACAGAAGTAGAGGGGATTTGAGGATTGGGCAAGGCATTGAATAGGATTCTAAGCTGTGGTGTCCTCGATGGGCTCGTTAGGACCTCTCTCCTTGAGAGAAGGTGCAGAAAAGTGGTGTGGAGGAGAAGAATTCCAGGATGTAAGTACCTGGGAGTCCAGCAGAGAGATTAGAGGGTCGTGCAGAGGTGCCAGGGGAAAGGGGCATGCTGACTGGGAAAGTCACCAAAGGCAGACTGAGTCATCTACCATGAGCTGAGACTCCTAGTCTGAGAGAGAACGAGGAAAGGATTACAGCTCCCAAGCAGGAGCTTGGAAGGCCCATGTTAGACGAGGGTGCTGAGAAGGGGAGAGAGAGACGTCGATTGCTTTTTTGTATTATAAACTCTGGTGCACTGCTCTCAGTGTACCTTTTGGACTTTGTGACCAGTTTCGTTTAGTAAATACTTCATTTGGAACATCAGAGTAGGAGAGGAGAGATTTGTGGGGTGCCTGAGTGTTGTGCAGGGCAGCTCCAAAACACAGAACCCTAAAGGCCTTCAAAAGTGAATTTTCCCCCCTGTATGGTAACCCACGATGGCCATGGGGTCTTGACTGGCCCATGGCCTTCCCCGTGTGCCCAAGAGTTGACCAGGATAATTGCACAAGAAACGAGGGGTCCTAGGATGAGGATAAAAGGGGGTAGACTCAGGAGCGATTTCTTTACAGGAAGGTGGGGGATGTATAGAAAAGCCTCCCTGTGAGGTGACAGAGACGAGGACAGGATCAGAAGGCAAGAAAGCACAGGACAAGCACAGGGGGAGGAAGGGAAGATGCAGTAAAAGCTATTGGTGTAGCTGAGTTTAACAAAAGGTGGGCAGGTTCCAGGAGGAAACGTCCATAAACCATTATTAAGCTGGAGCTGGGGAAAGGCCTAGGATAAGCGGCAGAGAATCCATCGTCCTTCTGGGATCCTGTCAGGTACTTGTGACCACTGTTAGAAACAGGAGACTGGGCTTCAGGTGCCTTTGGTCTGACTCCGTGTGTAAAACTGAGCAGGAGATGTGACTGGGCAGATCTGTATCTGCTGTTATGTTCTGTGTTTTAGTGCTTTCTGGCACTCATCAGAAAACTGAGCAGCATCCTACTGATACATGTTCATTATGAACACAAGAAAGACAGATAAGGCAGCGATGTCTCTCTGAGACTCTCTACAGGGTTCTTTTCACACTAGAAAAGAATGTTACACATTTCAGAATTAAATCTGAGAATTTATAATCTGGGGCTTAAAAGAAGACAGCATATGAATGAGGTTCTTTGAGACTTGAACATGAGAGTGGCTCCTGAGCTACAATGTGACCTATGAGGAGGAGATTTAAAAGCGGTACGATGGCTACGTGGCAGTGTTGCACGCTCCCACGCAGAGAGACCTGCTCGGGTCATGCGCTGTGCTACGTGGCAGTGCTGCACGCTCCCACGCAGAGAGACCTGCCCCGGTCATGCGCTGTGCTACGTGGCAGTGCCGCACGCTCCCACGCAGAGACCTGCTCGGGTCATGCGCTGTGCTACGTGGCAGTGTCGCACGCTCCCACGCAGAGAGACCTGCTCGGGTCATGCGCAGTGCTACGTGGCAGTGCCGCACGCTCCCACGCAGAGAGACCTGCTCAGGTCATGTGCTGTGCTACGTGGCAGTGTTGCACACTCCCATGCAGAGAGACCTGCTCAGGTCATGTGCTGTGCAAGCTAACATGGACTGGGGATGCTGCAGAGGCAGTGTTCACAGACCCTGAGGGGACATACAGTCATAGACCACTGTGGTGCCTAGTGGTCAGATTTAGGGCCTACAGTTTTAGGGTTCAAAAAGGAACCCCAGTGCTACGTGGCAGTGTTGCACGCTCCCACGCAGAGAGACCTGCTCAGGTCATGTGCTGTGCTACGTGGCAGTGTTGCACGCTCCCCCACGCAGAGAGACCTGCTCAGGTCATGTGCTGTGCAAGCTAACATGGACTGGGGATGCTGCAGAGGCAGTGTTCACAGACCATGAGGGGACATACAGTCATAGACCACTGTGGTGCCTAGTGATCAGATTTAGGGCCTACAGTTTTAGGGTTCAAAAAGGAACCCCAGTGCTACGTGGCAGTGTTGCACGCTCCCACGCAGAGAGACCTGCTCAGGTCATGTGCTGTGCTACGTGGCAGTGTTGCACGCTCCCACGCAGAGAGACCTGCTCGGGTCATGCGCTGTGCTACGTGGCAGTGTTGCACGCTCCCACGCAGAGAGACCTGCTCGGGTCATGCGCTGTGCTACGTGGCAGTGTTGCACGCTCCCACGCAGAGAGACCTGCTCGGGTCATGCGCTGTGCTACGTGGCAGTGTTGCACGCTCCCAAGCAGAGAGACCTGCTCGGGTCATGCGCTGTGCTACGTGGCAGTGTTGCACGCTCCCACGCAGAGAGACCTGCTCGGGTCATGCGCTGTGCTACGTGGCAGTGTTGCACGCTCCCACGCAGAGAGACCTGCTCGGGTCATGCGCTGTGCTACGTGGCAGTGTTGCACGCTCCCACGCAGAGAGACCTGCTCAGGTCATGCGCTGTGCTGCGTGGCAGTACGTGGCAGCGCCGCACGCTCCCACGCAGAGAGACCTGCTCGGGTCATGCGCAGTGCTACGTGGCAGTGCCGCACGCTCCCACGCAGAGAGACCTGCTCAGGTCATGTGCTGTGCTACGTGGCAGTGTTGCACACTCCCACGCAGAGAGACCTGCTCAGGTCATGTGCTGTGCAAGCTAACATGGACTGGGGATCCTGCAGAGGCAGTGTTCACAGACCCTGAGGGGACATACAGTCATAGACCACTGTGGTGCCTAGTGGTCAGATTTAGGGCCTACAGTTTTAGGGTTCAAAAAGGAACCCCAGTGCTACGTGGCAGTGTTGCACGCTCCCACGCAGAGAGACCTGCTCAGGTCATGTGCTGTGCTACGTGGCAGTGTTGCAAGCTCCCACGCAGAGAGACCTGCTCGGGTCATGTGCTGTGCTACGTGGCAGTGTTGCACGCTCCCACGCAGAGAGACCTGCTCGGGTCATGTGCTGTGCTACGTGGCAGTGTTGCACGCTCCCACGCAGAGAGACCTGCTCGGGTCATGCGCTGTGCTACGTGGCAGTGCCGCACGCTCCCACGCAGAGAGACCTGCCCGGGTCATGCGCTATGCAATGTGGCAGTGCCGCACGCTCCCACGCAGAGAGACCTGCTCGGGTCATGCACTGTGCTACGTGGCAGTGCCGCACGCTCCCACGCAGAGAGACCTGCTCGGGTCATGCGCTGTGCTACGTGGCAGTGTTGCACGCTCCCACGCAGAGAGACCTGCTCAGGTCATGTGCTGTGCTACGTGGCAGTGTTGCACGCTCCCACGCAGAGAGACCTGCTCAAGTCATGTGCTGTGCTACGTGGCAGTGTTGCACGCTCCCACGCAGAGAGACCTGCTCAAGTCATGCGCTGTGCTACGTGGCAGTGTTGCAAGGTCCCACGCAGAGAGACCTGCTCGGGTCATGCGCTGTGCTACGTGGCAGTGTTGCACGCTCCCACGCAGAGAGATCTGCTCGGGTCATGCGCTGTGCTACGTGGCAGTGCCGCACGCTCCCACGCAGAGAGACCTGCTCGGGTCATGCGCTGTGCTACGTGGCAGTGCCGCACGCTCCCACGCAGAGAGACCTGCTCGGGTCATGCGCTGTGCTACGTGGCAGTGTCACACGCTCCCACGCAGAGAGACCTGCTCGGGTCATGCGCTGTGCTACGTGGCAGTGCCGCACGCTCCCATGCAGAGAGACCTGCTCGGGTCATGCGCTGTGCTACGTGGCAGTGCCGCACGCTCCCACGCAGAGATCTGCCCGGGTCATGCGCTGTGCAACGTGGCAGTGCCGCATGCTCCCACGCAGAGAGACCTGCTCGGGTCATGCGCTGTGCTACGTGGCAGTGCCGCACGCTCCCACGCATAGAGACCTGCTCGGGTCATGCGTTGTGCTACGTGGCAGTGTCGCACGCTCCCACGCAGAGAGACCTGCTCGGGTCATGCGCTGTGCTACGTGGCAGTGCCGCACGCTCCCATGCAGAGAGACCTGCTCGGGTCATGCGCTGTGCTACGTGGCAGTGCCGCACGCTCCCACGCAGAGACCTGCCCGGGTCATGCGCTGTGCAACGTGGCAGTGCCGCATGCTCCCACGCAGAGAGACCTGCTCGGGTCATGCGCTGTGCTATGTGGCAGTGCCGCACGCTCCCACGCAGAGAGACCTGCCCGGGTCATGCGCTGTGCTACGTGGCAGTGCCGCACGCTCCCACGCAGAGAGACCTGCTCGGGTCATGCGCAGTGCTACGTGGCAGTGCCGCACGCTCCCACGCAGAGAGACTTGCTCAGGTCATGTGCTGTGCTACGTGGCAGTGTTGCACACTCCCACGCAGAGAGACCTGCTCAGGTCATGTGCTGTGCAAGCTAACATGGACTGGGGATGCTGCAGAGGCAGTGTTCACAGACCCTGAGGGGACATACAGTCATAGACCACTGTGGTGCCTAGTGGTCAGATTTAGGGCCTACAGTTTTAGGGTTCAAAAAGGAACCCCAGTGGGTGATCTCTGGCTGAGAAAAGTTACTGCAATGACTGGGGCTGAGTGAGCTGGGGAAGAGATTTAAAATAGAAGAGTTTTATTATGCCATGATCCCAATAGGGACCAGTTCCAACTGAGCTGGCAGACAAACTGTCAAGCCCAAAAAATATACGCCAGAAGCAGCAATCATATTTTATTCCAAAAATTGTAAACCTATGAAGATTATCACCAATTTAGAAAAAATTCATATTGGGAGACCAAGGAGTAGAGTAGCAGATGAATGTTCATAGACACGTTGATTTCCCAAAACCTTCTTTTTGGATAATATAGAAATTGCCCGAATAGCTTCAGTTCCCTTATGGTAAGACTTTTTGCATGGGCTATAATGGTAAGAGACTTGCACAGAAATGCCTGGCGGGCTGCTTATCTTTCAAGAACCATTCTTTTCCAGTGAGTTACTAATAGTGATCGTGCGAGAAGACAGGAGGCAGGTAGAAGCCGAGGTCGGGGCAGGAAGAGTGTAAGGAGGAGTCAGGCTCCGTAGCAGAGGTCAATACCAGGCGGCAGGCAAGACAACGGTCAGGGGCCATAACAGAGGTCAGAATCCAAGAGTCAGGCAAGAGAAACAGAATAAGGATGGGTGGACACAAGGCAAGGCAGGAGCAGGGCAAGGGGACACAGCAGGACGCCGAGACAAGCAGGATGAGGCGGAAGGACGGACAGCAACTCGCACTGCAGGCCAAGCAGAGGACCTGTTGCTGAGGCAGAGATACAAGGATCTGGCTGGGTTTCAATGAAGATCAT
This sequence comes from Rhinatrema bivittatum, assembly GCF_901001135.1. Lineage (NCBI taxonomy): Eukaryota > Metazoa > Chordata > Amphibia > Gymnophiona > Rhinatrematidae > Rhinatrema > Rhinatrema bivittatum. The sequence continues at coordinate 592,716,610 of NC_042617.1, read as the reverse complement.
TTTTCACGTTCAGTCTGCTAGCAATATTTAATTACATGAGACTTGTTTTGTAATTTTCCCACAAGGTCCTTTGTTAGTAAAATTGTTTTGACGACTGTACGCTCTGCAGTGTCTCCAGTCCTTGCCTTTTTCCAGCACCAATTTCCTCCATGTATGTCTCATTTGAGGCTGGGTACATCGCACCTGAATATCTGCAAATATTTACTCGCACTAGAGAAAAGGAAACTGCACTAAGATTGACATAAAAAGCTCGGTGGGGTAAGACAATTGAAACAGACATCATCTCACTCAGAAGGTAAAATTGTTGCAGAAAAACATTAAGTATTCAGAGTCCTGCAGCTTTATATGTTTCTATATGAATGTATACTGTTTATAAGACACCTATACAGAATAGGGAGGAAGGGGGTAAGACATGCACGTGTTTTCCTGTGTCATAAAATCCTGTCCCTGTCTTAGTGCTGGATGTTGAAAAATGGGTCAGTGACTGTGTGGAGGATCCGGTGATTTTAGAATATGGACGCTGAGCTTAGGCTACAAAGCTCATTTTATTGAAGATGTAAATGCCTTAAAAATACAGTCACAATGGTAAGAAGCCAAAGCTTTCATCTATCTGCCAGCTCCAGCTATGTTTCTTCTCCTGCTGTAATAAATCTCCCATTTCAAAGCTTCAACGTTGTTGTCTTAGTATTAAAAAAAAAAAAAAAAAATCCGTTATTAAAAAAAGCAGCAGCTTAAATTAGAGGGAATCTTCCAGCTAGCGATCAGCTGCGGTTCATCTCTTATGTCTTGTTAATGGTTTACCTGCAGCTTTGCTAGGTATCTGCACACTGGATACAATTTTTAGTCTAGACAGGGAAACCCAACCTGTGCTACCCAAACTACATAACTACAGGAAGATATTCAATCAATCATTTCATGAATAAGAACATGCACGTCGCGATGTAATGGGACGGTGTCTGGGGGGGAAAGAAAGCCTGCTTCAGACACAGCTTAACTGTGCTGCATGGCTAAGCAGACCTGCGGAAGGAGCCTCAGTAAGACCAGTCTGCCTTTCTCACGCTCCCAGTCAGTAACACTGATGCTGTACAAACTGAGAGGGATGTGCAATCGGTTTCCCCAAATTAGGCAATGTCAACGAAATTGCCTAATTTGTAATGGTTGGGGAGAAGCGAAAAACGATTGATTTTTTCCCAAGATGATGTAAAACTCCCGATAGTGCGCACTAACCCGAAAATCGAGGCCCCCGAAAGAAAAAACCCGAACCACGAAGTCTGATACAATACTTTTACCCGAAACACATCCCTGCAAAATAATGCACATGGTCACAAGGTCCCTAGTGTAAGAGTTTACAATGCAAGCCCAAGTGCAGGAGAGATTAAGGGACTTGCCCAAGGTCACAAAGTGAGCAGTAAAGAAGAATGAACCTAGGGTCACAGAGATGTAACGGAAGGTGGGCAAGCACACAGCCAGTTTTTCTGGTGACCTAGGTATGTTTCATGTTAAGAAGCAGCTACTATAATCTTGCCCTGATGCTGCTAAAGGTCTGCAAGAGAGCACGACTGCCGTCCTAGAGCACTAAACAGTGCGTGAAAGGAACATGGGAAGCTCCGGGCCTTCCTAGCACACAAACATTACATTAGGCAATATTTTCAGAAGCATTTTACAAAATGAAAGAGTAGCAAAACCCAATTTAAAAATAATACGTCTGGGGTTGGCCCAGTAGCTCAGAATTTGATTCCCAAGCTGGACTTAGGTCCACTCAGGAGCAGGTTCCTGGGGGAGTTGTGCTTTAAGACCCTTGACCAGAGACTGTCACTGAAATGGCTGCCGAAATGGGGGCTTATAGAATAGGGTAAAATCCCCTAGGTACAGCACAACTGCCCAGATATCAGATGCAAATGAGCTGAAAACCAAAAAGGAGCAAGAGGAAACTGCTAGGACAATCCCTGCACCTTTCCCCTCAATACTAATAATAAATAATAAAAACACCTCAATAGTTTAGAAATTAAACATCTAATTTTCTTCCCAAATTCCAAGCCTGTTCCTTTATTTTTGGAAATAAACATTTGATGCAGACTGGAAAACTGAAAGCGTACTGATAAAACCAGTTCCATATTATGCATGAAGATATGCGAGCACACTTTTACATAAGAACATGCCATGCTGGGTCAGACCAAGGGTCCATCAAGCCCAGCATCCTGTTTCCAACAGAGGCCAAACCAGGCCATAAGAACCTGGCAATTAGCCAAACACTAAGAAGATCCCATGCTACTGATGTAATTAATAGCAGTGGCTATTCCCTAAGTAAACTTGATTAATAGCCGTTAATGGACTTCTCCTCCAAGAACTTATCCAAACCTTTTTTGAACCCAGCTACACTAACCACATCCTCTGGCAACAAATTCCAGAGCTTTATTGTGCGTTGAGTGAAAAAGAATTTTCTCTGATTAGTCTTAAATGTGCTACTTGCTAACTTCATGGAGTGCCCCCTAGTCCTTCTATTATTCGAAAGTGAAAATAACAGAGTCACATCTACTCGTTCAAGACCTCTCATGATCTTAAACACCTCTATCATATCCCCCCTCAGCCGTCTCTTCTCCAAGCTGAACAGCCCTAACCTCTTCAGCCTTTCCTCATAGGGGAGCTGTTCCATCCCCTTTATCATTTTGGTTGCCCTTCTCTGTACCTTCTCCATTGCAATTATATCTTTTTTTAGATGCGGCGACCAGAATTGTACACAGTATTCAAGGTGTGGTCTCACCATGGAGCGATACAGAGGCATTATGACATTTTCCGTTTTATTAACCATTCCCTTCCTAATAATTCCTAACATTCTATTTGCTTTTTTGACTGCTGCAGCACACTGAGCTGACGATTTTAAAGTATTATCCACTATGATGCCTAAATCTTTTTCCTGGGTGGTAGCTCCTAATATGGAACCTAACATCATGTAACTACAGCAACGGTTATTTTTCCCTATGTGCAACACCTTGCACTTGTCCACATTAAATTTCATCTGCCATTTGGATGCCCAATCTTCAAGTCTTGCAAGGTCTTCCTGCAATGTATCACAGTCTGTTTGTGATTTAACTACTCTGAATAATTTTGTATCATCTGCAAATTTGATAACCTCACTCGTCATATTCCTTTCCAGATCATTTATAAATATATTGAAAAGCACCGGTCCAAGTACAGATCCCTGAGGCACTCCACTGTTTACCCTTTTCCACTGAGAAAATTGACCTTTTAATCCTACTCTCTGTTTCCTGTTTTTAACCAGTTTGTAATCCACGAAAGGACATCGCCTCCTATCCCATGACTTTTTAGTTTACATAGAAGCCTCTCATGAGGGACTTTGTCAAACGCCTTCTGAAAATCCAAATACACTACATCTACCGGTTCCCCTTTATCCACATGTTTATTAACCCCTTCAAAAAAATGAAGCAGATTTGTTAGGCAAGACTTCCCTTGGGTAAATCCATGTTGACTGTGTTCCATTAAATCATGTCTTTCTATATGCTCTACAATTTTGTTCTTGAGAATAGTTTCCACTATTTTTCCCGGCACTGAAGTCAGGCTCACTGGTCTATAGTTACCTGGATCGCCCCTGGAGCCTTTTTTAAATATTGGGGTTACATTGGCCACCCTCCAGTCTTCAGGTACAATGGATGATTTTAATGATAGGTTACAAATTTTAACTAATAGATCAGAAATTTCATTTTTTAGTTCCTTCAGAACCCTAGGATGCATACCATCCGGTCCAGATGATTTGCTACTCTTTAGTTTGTCAATCTGGCCTACTATATCTTCCAGGTTCACAGTGATTTGGTTCATTTCATCTGACTCATCACCCCTGAAAACCATCTCCGG